>NW_020438889.1:210324-220530 GCF_000699045.2 Agrilus planipennis
GGATAATGGGAGACAGATATCTCCCTTTTCGAGGAATCTAGTAGCACATCAGTTACTGTACTGGGAAAACGTTCCCGATCTCCTGTTGTAATGGCCGTCATTAGATGAAGTTTCGGTCGTTATTACACGAGAAAACGACCCCGTGAAATCCCCTTTCATGTATCAAAGCAGTCACTGAAACGGTGCGAATGTAATCTTAATTGTATAGATGGTGAAGTTGTTAGCGCCACGTGACTGAGCTTTAAAGTAATTCTCATTTCCCTTCGAGATTTACAAACATTACTTTAAGTGGCAAGGGATCTTAACATTTCAAAGCACACGTGTTTGACTACGTATCATGGCAAAAACGTGCTCAAAACTGTTCATAAAATCGTCCAGTTAATTTGGAAAAATTATTAGACGGCAGTTTTAATGCCTCAATGGTGTTTCATGGTTCAAAGGAAGTTTACTAAACTTAAGAAGGATATAAAGCTCGATTTCTAACTCATTAGCTCTCATCATCACACCATAAGCAGCTCAAAACAGTTCATAAAATCGTCTAGTTAATTTGGAAAAACTATATGACGGCAGTTTTAAGTCCTCAATGGCGTTTCATGGTTCAAAGGAAGTTTACTAAACATAAGAAGGATATAAAGCTCGATTTCTAACTCATTAGCTCTCATCATCACACCATAAGCAGTTTCGATAAATCACAGTCCAAACTGAAGTTATTAGCGGTATGTCGCCATCCATAGATACTTACTGATAACTGTAAGAAATACTACTATTAGCAATAAGTACCTACAAATATCAATATACTACTAATCACTTGATGTTATACCTATAGTTAACAAAAGAGAAATGTCTTCGTGTCGTCTTGTCCTTCTGGCTTTAGTTATAGAGAGATGAACAACCTTCTAATTATTCCGCAAAAAGAACAAGTCCTTGATATGTTTCCAACTATTTCTTACACAACGTTTCTGCAAGCTCATAACGTTGTACTTATACGTAATTAAGATTCGAGAGATAGCTAATGACACCATGTTCAGCAATAGCGAGTGAAAGGACCTGGCAGACTTTCAAATGTATGCACACGGAAATGGCCCATCCCGTTAATAGACTGATAAGAGTAAATTGACACACAAATTTACCAGCGATTCATTAAAAGCAAGATAACCGACCTGGATGGTGGTGCATGTATTTACATGTAGTGATGTTGGTACGGTACACTGTGTTGTGTTGTTTATTAGACGACTGGTTGTTCCCGTAGGCGCCGACGCTGCTGTGCAGCCGCCTCTGAGGTATTTATGGAATCTCTATCGTCGACGAAACGCCGACGCCGTGCGTCGTATCGCGTCGCTCGACATCACACAGTGACCCATCATAGGAACAATACAAACAAAGAGGCAATTGAAACTTTTTTGAAATCAATTGTCTAATGATTAGGAGACATCATCATCATCTTCATACGGTTGTCAGTCTTAAGACTGATTGGACGCGCACCTTCACTCCTTCCTATCCTGAGCTAATCTTCGCATTTCCCTAACACTAGAACATCCCACATCCTTAAATATTTGCGAACGGTAATCCAATCTAGGTCTACCTCTATCCCTCCTAACTCCCGTTTCTGCCTCTAATATGTCTCTGACTAGACCTTCATCCTGAGAATGTGTCCTACCAATCTATCTCGCCTATTTCTCATTGACTTCCACAGAGTACTCTGTTCTCCTATTCCTTCTAATACCTCCTCATTTCTAACCTTCTCTATCCAGGGTATCCTCATCATTCGCCTGTAACACTACATTTCGAACGCTTTTAATCTTTTCTTTTCCGCCGCACCCACTCTCCATGTTTCGAATCCGTACAGCACCGCGCTTCAAACAATCCTTTCCGAATTTCTAAAGTGACTTCTTTTTATTAAAGGCGACTCGACCCTGCGCTATCCTATGCTTTATATATCCCTATTACTGCCTCCGTCCTGACTTATCTGACATCCTAGATACCTAAAATCGGCCCCTTCTTCCAATTTTTAGTCTCCAATCTTTATTTTCGCTCTTTCGCTACTTTTTCATCCCTTGCATAAATAGTAAATGTTAGAGATGCTCCACCTCCGAGATTGTAGTCAGAAGCAGAAACCATTTGACCAAAAAATATTAGAAAATAAATTTGGACGATCTCGTAGCTCTCAGGGTTTTGTACCTTTCTGAGATACCGTGTAAAAATAAATTATGATTATGTCACAAATTCTAACAGTAGGTATTGTATGTTAAAATTTTTCCAGATTGCTTAAACTGCCAAATGATGAAACAGAATGAAAGTTTCAACGAAATTGAAGTGAAAAATGTAGATACAATGTAACTATCCGTCCTAATATTAAAGTTGCAAAGACACGATCTCAATTAAATTTTCTTCGAATTTGATTGCTGATTGTATTTTCTAGTTGAATAATTTCGAAATTAATTTCCACCACTGAACTTTAAAGTCACAGCCTAATACCGTCGAGACAACTTGCATCTGTAAGTGCATTTGGTACCTATGCCTTTGCAGATGCAAGTAGTCTGCTGAAGATATGAAAATGAGTTACCGAGTCAATACAGTACAGAAGTTCTTATTAAAAGTTTCGTCTAGGCTAAAATGCAAATCGAATCTAGGAAAGTTTCGAAGCGTTCCTCCTCGAATTGCGAGCACTAAAAGACACTACGCTGTTTGATTGAATTCTAACTAGGAATTATATTAAAAGAATTCTCATTTATTATGTTTTTCGAGTAAAATTGAATAGTATCTATAACGAAGCGGATTCTGATACGTAAATACAAATAGATATCTATATTATGTATCTAAATATACAATTTAATTAAAGTAATGAGATTTGACGGTGTAATCGGTAATTTTATAAAATAACTTGATTTTAGTTCCATTTTGCAACCAATCCCATTACATATATAAATTGGTGAAGGCCTTCGCGGCCAAGTTTCGGGTCTAAAGGCCGTCGTCGGTTGGAGTTTCTTCCGAACGTTTCACTAGCAGGAGTGCATGGTAAGCTTCACAGATCCTTCCATCCCAATGCTGAAAGAACTCCAACAAGGAGAAAACTTACAATTTTCGATTGTAAATGACTGAATTATCGGCAGAAAAAATAGTAGAATTTAGTAGGTAATTTGTAATAATCTCAATTTTGACACGTTTTCAAGTTTCTTAATTATTACGATTAAATTTGTAATACCAACTAAAATACCTAGTAAATTTATTTCTGCTGATAATGCCTAGTTCTCTCCCATACACCTGTTTTTAATTAGGGTTCAAATTTTCGGTATGTCGAATTCCCTCCCAATTATACATCAATTGCCTCCCAACGGCGGCGGATGACCTAGTTTTACTAGATTTTCAATGTGAAATTTATTTTAAAATACGAAGTGTTTCATCTAATTTTAAAAAATTGTTAACAAGACAAACTAAAACTAATAAAGTTTTACTAGATGATTGCATCAAAAAGCTAGACGCATACTAATTTTCAAATATTAAATGTGTTAAGGTAGTCGGAAACCATTTTAAAATTAAATAATAAACATTTCATAACTGATATATGTTTTCTGTCTGAAATTATTGTATCTTTAATTTACTGAAGTACTGAAGTGCACTATAAATATATATTTATTTTCGATAAATAAAATCGGTAAGTAGTCGTTAACTTAATTATCGGAGCTGATGTGAACGGGAACGAACTCGGCTAGTACCCGGGAGGGAATTCGACTATCTATATTTTAACCAAAACTACCTGCGGGAGGGAATTCAGTATCAACGGTTATTACACCACCACAAAGAAAACATGAATTGAGTTGCGGAACAACTTGAGCTAGATGGTTTGTTTGCAACGATTATCTATTACATTCTAATATTATTGATTTACCTTGAACAAAAAATGCTAGTTTCGTAGGATGAAGATTTTTCAGGAGTCCCACCGGATACCAAGGATCACCGCTACCTTGCACTGAAATATATTGGGATATTTCTGGAGCGTCACCTCCATTGAAAATATTTGCTCTTTTCACAGAAAAACTAGTTAATTCTTCACCGTATCTAAATTAGATAGAATAGTATATTGTACAAGTTTAATTTGGACATGCAACAGTAGTCACATTGAATGACAGGAATGTGTTAGATTGTTTAATGTTATCAGTGGTGATGNAATGTATATTATGAGTTTGTTAACGTTTCGGACCAAGAATTGTAGGTAATGCACTCTGTAGTGTAATACGTCTTAACGCCATAGTATACTTATGGGGAAAATTGATGCCCCAGCCCAGTCATTTTACATGAACGTATTCAATTAACATAATAGGTATACCTTGAACTTTAAGGGAGCATATCTCAAAAATATGAGCTTTTACGACGTAGCACAATCCAATTCTTTGTCTGTAAGTCCCTACTGTAGTTTTTCAGTAAAGTCTGCATTTCCTATAAGTTCTGGTAGGTATCCTATATACCTAGAACTTTCACCGATTTGTTTAAAATGAAGGAGAAAATCAGAATATAAAAACTTCCAATCAATTCGTTATTGCATCTATTCGATTTATTTATAAAATCTACGCGGTGAATGTGCAAATTAGTTTGAGGAACTAAAATTTGAAATGCAAATTGTTGAAAAATGGCATGGAATTCACAAATGCACTGCACATGTAATTTGTAAGTTTGAAAGCGTACCCATTTGGGGTTGAAGTGCAGAAGCGGAGAAAACCAGCAGACGGAAGCAGATTTTTATAAATTAGGAAGTAAACATTCCGACATATTCATAGCCTTTAAACGTTGGTAATGAAAACGCAGTAAAATAATTATTGATGGGTGATGAATGTGAATAGCGGGTCGTAAAATGACATTAATGATACTGAACCATATAATTAATTGATTTTGGAACCCG
This sequence comes from Agrilus planipennis, assembly GCF_000699045.2. Classification (NCBI taxonomy): domain Eukaryota; kingdom Metazoa; phylum Arthropoda; class Insecta; order Coleoptera; family Buprestidae; genus Agrilus; species Agrilus planipennis. The sequence continues at coordinate 215,219 of NW_020438889.1, forward strand.
TTGTTAATTTTAATATATGACAGGTTTATGTACAAATACACCAATGCGTGATATTGGTAAATAATTATAACGACTTGCAAATAAATGACGCATACATTCATGCATGTTTAATGTATTTGCATAATTATGACACTGCATCGCTGATAAAACACGTTTGAACGTTTTAGTGCTTTTATTTAGTTCCTTCATCATCATCTTTATAAGGTCGTCAGTCCTAAGACTGGTTGGACACGCACCTCCACTCCTTCCTATCCTGAGCTAACCTTCGTATTTCCCTAAATATAGGACATCCCACATACTTAACTATTCGCGAACTAAGTAGGTATAAAAACCTTCGTTAACGTTTCCCAGTCAACCGAGCGGCATAGCCTAAAGGTTTAGACTATTATTTAGCAGGTTCGATTCCGTCTGCCCCGGTCCAAGCTTTTTTGTGGTTTTCTGGGATCACATAGGCAAATGCTGGAGCAGTAATATTCTACACCATTTCGAAAAGGAGGTTGAGCAATGACATTGTTTGTTATTCCTGTATGTAGTAAATGTAGGACACTGTCTATTAAAAATTGGAAATGCTGGAGTTTAACTATTAGGTAGTACCTATTTCTCAGGGTTAACGACCGTCTTACCGTTTTTGGATACCATAGTTGCCACCACCTACGCAGATAAACTGTTATGCAACTAGACCTGTAAATGGGAACTACACTTACGTGACCTTTATTTCAGATGCAGCAACTGCTTCAGCAGGTTCTCTATTCCAAATTTGATACTTGTGTATTAGGACAGAAAAAAGCTCACTCGAATGTGCTCTTCGTTTGGCGAGTTGGTTCCTGGATGCCACCGAAGTTGCCTGAGGGCTGATAAGGTTGAGTAACCCTCAGATTCGTCCTCAGAACTCTTTGTACGTTATGATCACGAACTATGCGACCGACCGGAGGCCCAATCAACATAGCTCCTAACTCAGCATGTGGGCTATCAACCAATCACTGTCTTAAGTCCGACACCAATTGACAGAGGAGAACCCAAAGCTAGCTTTGAGGGGAACCTTCATGCTCGAGTTAGATACTAATAAAGGCTTTTCAATTGTCATCAGTTAACCTTAGTTAAACATTTTGCCGTATCAGTTTATCCCCGGGGCATCCATCTACAATTTAGATAGCCCGAGAAATTATACTTTTGACCTATTTAACAATGGGCTAAGCTACATGTCAGATATACGTATAGCTACTTCACGACAACTCCCCTAATGAGTCAAGTTACCCACAACTCTCTGACCTCGCTGAATGACCACCACTGCGCCGGAACGCTTACTTCGTAGTGGACATAAGTGAGATCATCATCCTTAGACGCTCGCTGTTTTTTCGGCACCTGTCGAGGTTCCCATGAGATTGTCACTGAGCGTGACCGCATCTAGGTTGCCTCCATTTTGACAAGTTATCTGGGCCGCTAGGGACCAGTACTTCCCATGTCTGCCTTCCATGTATGTGCTGGGCTTGCAGTACGTTTTCATTCTGTCAGCTACAGGTCTGACGAAGGAAGCTGGCGAGCGGTCGCGCAGGTACTTGCCCATTTATGACTTAGGTATTTGGGTAAGTCACTTGGAACCGATACACAAATAAGCTTTCAGTAGGCGTGAATTGTAATATTAATACAGATAGGACAGTAGCGTACTAGAAAATAATGTAAAAACATGACATCAAAAAGAAAAAACTAACCTATTGCTTTTGTTTTATAGTTAGTTTTCACATTCACTCTCATCATGGGAATCTCTATCACTGTCACCAACATCAACAATTAGTTCTTCTGTTTGTCTGTCTATTACTTGCTCACTGATCCCTATTTTTAAATATTTAATCTACGCCCCTGATAGGAATACTGAAGAATGAGGGCTGCAATCTTTATACCTAAAACTGCCTACTTTTGCCACCGCGCATCCACGCCATTTTGATATTTCCGCCAGCTTCCAGCGTCAGGCCTGTACCTTCCTTGGGTTTTACGCGGCTTCGTTATAACTTCTTATAGGTACTGAGACCCCTCTCCTACCGGGACAGCATGGAACTGTTGTAACCACCAAACGTGAATCCAGATTTCTCATCGCCATGCCGTAAACATATCCAACAAAACATTGACCAATTTATTTGCTGACATTAAACAGCGTTCAGCGAATGTCTACAAATGGTGTGCTGAACGCCATCTCTATTTGCGACTAATTTGTGTGTTCATTAATGTTTAACACGTTCATCATCCTGTGTCGTCTGTAGTTGCGTGGGTAGAAACCACATTAAAGTTTTAATTGCTTTTTGAAATTTTTTTTCAAAATTGTCCATCGCTTTTACTCACATCTATTCAAATTTGCGTGGGCTAAATATGTGAACAAATTTTGTTTACTTACTGAAAAAATATGCCGTATTTAGTGTGAAGTTCTCGGTTACCTGCTCATTAATCTTCCTTTGGCCAAGTGGCTCATAAACATTTAAAAATGTAATTACTTTCTAGGCAGGAAGTTATTAAGCACACAATCCTGCATTAGTTTGCACATCTAAACGTAATGGACCTTGCCTCTTCTGTCGCTTCCGAGGATTCGCCGTTCTAATATTTTTTACAAATTACACACTGTTGGTCTAATGAGCAGCCTTCAAAATCGCTGGATTTTTTACGTGAAATTTTCGTTTTACTTTATTACAATCCATACAATTAAGTGAATATATAATAATTTGTCTTGAGTGACTTTTGAGTCGTTTGTCCTAGTACGAATCTGTAATCTTTTGAAATCCGATTGTCATATTCGCTTCATTAAATTTAGTGATGACTCAATATTTAATGAGGTATTGGAGGCAAATCCGATCAAGAAAGTGGATGTGCGGTTGTACCAACTAAAGCTCAGTAGTATTTCTTTAGTTTGCTTCATACAAGTATGTAAACAAACATTCTAATACATTCTATCGTGCTTTCATGTAAGTTAAGTTGGTGTTTCTAGAATAAATTTACACTTATAGTAATATGTAGTATTTATACATACATAATAAGCATAATATGCCATTGTCTTAATTAGTAACGTCGTCGAAATTGGTCGTATTCGTTTTATTGGTCGTGGAATATACCTATTCATTTTCCAGCAAAATTTTATAAAACTGGGTCAGATTTGGAAATTGATTTTCGTCCCTTTGTGCGGTTTATTGTTTACTCTTTTGTTCATTGTGCTTTCTCGCTTAACACGCCCACGGGCTGCCCTTCTTTTGATACACCTTTCCCGAAACGGCTTTTGCATAAAAGAAATTTAAGCTTCCTAATTCACACAAAACAGGAATTTCAAGATTAATTGGCTGACGTAATCTTACGCCAAAATTCACGACTAAGATTAAACAATACATATATATAACTATATACCACTAACTATGATTCAGTTAACATGGTAGAAAATGCCTTTTTATATATCCTACATTTCCTGTTTTTGTTTGATTCAACTGTCAAAGTGTTCACAGTTTCCATGGAAGATGTGCAATTTCTTCTCTCAAATTAAATTTGTGACTTGTCATAGTCCTTAGGATATGGACATTTTGTAAATGGAAGAAAGTTTGCTTTAAATATGTGATATTACTCGTACCTACCTATAACAACTGACAACTCAATATGTCGAAGAAGTATTAGCGAGATAGTCTAAAACTTGACAACAAGACTTCAGCGTGCTTTGAAATATAAGCAGGTTTTACATGGGGGGTGGGGTCGTTTTTAAGCAAGCGTACCGGGAATAAAAAAAACGTGGATCTCAAAATTGAAGCACCCTTGATGCTCATTACGTTTCTTGTAATTATTTTTGACTATTTTACCCCTGGTCACCATCGTTTTTTTTCAGTTCAGATTCTTGGGAATTAAGGATTAAGTATCAAGTTATATCGAGGTCTACATACGTATGTATCTGTAAATTTTTAAGCTGTATGAGTCATATTTGCAAAATTTGACTGGTTGGAATATAAATGAAAATAAACGTTAAATAAGATTAGAAATTGGACGAAAAACAAAACAGTTTCGCAATTTTTGAAAATCATTAAAAATCATCTCTCCAAAAATTACCCTTATTAAATTCAAAGTCAAATTACTTTCTTATAGTTTAGTGTTTAGTGTCTGTTATGGACCTAACCGACCCAAGTGTAGTAAATTTCAGTAATCATCATAAGGTCATCAGTCCTAAGACTGGTTGGACACTCTTTCCTATCCTGAGCTAATCTTCGCATTTCCCTAAACCTAGAACAACCCACATCCTTAACTATTTGCGAACAATAATCTAATCTAGGCCTAGCTCTATCTATTTCTGACTGGACCTTTATTTCAGTAATAGTTGAGATTTTTCGAAGACTGTATATTAGTCTTTTTTTACCTTAGACAAAACAGGAAACCATTTACTTCTTTTGTATCTATCTTAGTATTAGATAGTTAGAAAGAAAAAGAAAACCTTTGGTAGTTCATTGAATTAAAGAAAAAGTTTCCGAAAGGTGTTTTTGAACGTAAGGAATTAACTAATTAACGAACAAAGCTAGAAGGATGTTTCTCGTTAACGTAATTGTAGTTGGATAAACCTTCTCTGCTCTTCCACCTTTCTAACATTTTTCATTTGATCCACAAGCATGCCGTACAGTCCCACTCGTTACCTATGAAAAATACTCTTCTCATTAATACTTCAGATCCTTGTCAACTTAGGTACCTCCTGAGCATACGAAGAAATTAATAAAAGTAAACTTAACAGAAGTAATTCCTATTTTATGTGAAAAATGCGAACGCCTATGTCTCTTTTAGTTACTTTAGGTTGATTATATACGTATAATAATGTTTTATCGTAGGTTTGTCTATATTTACGACTTCTACGCAGTTAGTCATAGATAAAGCAGCTGAAAATTTGACTTTTTCATTAAAATTAAAAAAAAAACAAGAAATGCGTTAATTTCCACAAACACCATCGATATAAAAGTTTACTACTACTACTAGAATCTTTTCAGAAACTTGAACTAAAATTAAATGATTTTAAGGTACTATTCGAGATGGTAGACAACAATTGGAGAAAAATTTGGTGGGTCTATGGGTGATGTCTATATTTTAGTGTACAGTTGGTTACATATGTGATTAATGTATATGATAACAATTAAATTTTTGTTTGAACTATACAATTGGTTGCGGATACATACACATCATCATCATCATCATCATCATCATAAGGTCGTCAGTCCTAAGACTGGTTGGACACGTACCTCCACTCTTTCCTATCCTGAGCTAAACTTCGCATTTCCCTAAAACTAGAACAGCCCACATCCTTAACTATTTGCGAA
>NW_020438889.1:220667-235144 GCF_000699045.2 Agrilus planipennis
TATACATTATAAACCAAACAATTGACATAAAATTTTACAGCACCTTTGTTATTATTTCTGATATATAAAGTATAGTTTTAATATTTTCAAAAAAAGAAATCACGGTAAGGAACATAGTACATTTTTTACTATTCATTATTTTCTTTTCTGATTGGAGATTCATCAAATAACTGTTTGAAGTTAAATTACGCTTGTTAGCAGTTACCAGATAATTCGATATTTGAATTGACCGGCCAACTTTCGATAGAGTTTGGAGTTCGGGGCGTTCGTTTGCATGGACATTGAAGTTGTCGCGACGTAGCCTATTAACCGACACCACCCATAGTTGAACAATTTAAATTCACCATTATCGATACAGTCTAGCAGGTAAACCAATCACCGGTCACTGCCCATTACGATGACGATGGAAATAGGTTAACCACGTTTTATAGTACTTACATATAGAAGAGCTTTATATATATATATATATAATACCTACACGGATGTGGTGAGGTTTTACAACAACCAATCTCCCGCAGGCTCTTGTTCATCGCGATGCCGTTCACATATTTTTCTCGAATGATGCCCACTTGATTAGGAATGCCATTCGAAAGATTTTCTTGCAATTCCGTGCACATTTTATTTCTGTACCGTTATTCTGTTTGATACCAAAACAATCGCGTAGCCTAGTGTTCGCGAGAGTGCTATTTACTGTTCAGGAAGAAATTTGTTACCAGCAATATTGCTTGCGACTGCCACAGAATAATGTACTGCTGGTTGTAAACATTGCAACCGCGTACTACGTATACCTAGAATTTGCTGAAAACGTAAATTCAAAATTATTAATTACTCCGTTCTAGCGGTTTTCCATTTAGAGCTTTTTCCTGTGTTTTTTGTCGACCCCAATGTACTGGGAGAAGGGGATTTAAATGTTATACTTCGAGCTCTTTTAATATAGATTAGATGATAACACTTCATGGCTCTTTGGATGCTTGGAGATGTAATCCAGATTAAAACAATGAAATTAACAACTTTTTAAAATCGTAACTGTTAATTACAAAAAGCTCAGACGAAACGAAGGGCCTAACCAATTTATTTTGTCAGAAATTGCTGTAAAATTTCAATAATTGCTGGGGTTTAGCAGCATGGAGGATTATCATTTTTTTTTATCTAAATGAAATTCAGTTTTAACCGCGAAAACAGGAAGTATTTGGATAATTTTAGTAAACTGAGCGGTTTTCATAATTACCTAGATTAAAATACCTGAATATCAAAATGAAATGCCTGTTTGCAATATGGCAAATTTGAGAGAATTTCGAAATGTTTATCGATTACTTTTTAACGAGTTTACAAGATTAATTAGAATGAGGGCGAATAAAAGATGAGGACAAAATAACACTTTCTAAAAGAATTATTTTGTAAGCAAATTTATGCAGATTTTATTTATGTAGAATAGATTATCCTTTCTGTGTTCTTTCGAAAAAAAAAATGAATTACTTATTTCATGGACGACAAAAATAAGGTCAAAGAGAAATGTTGTCGTCGATCGAATTTAACACTTAAAAAATATTACCCTTAGAAGTAACATAATTTACCAAAAAGTCTGGTAAAGCTCTGTATATCAGAGGTTTTTAAATTCTGTTTTATGTCGTCATAAATGAAAAAGACCAAAATGATTAGCGCTAACTATACAATATTACTACATATAAAAGCAATGAGGAATTTTTTTTGCGTTTGATTTATTCGTTTGACTTTTAGTTTGGATGTACCTACCTGATTTGCATTCCTTATTAACAAGGTCTTTATTATCCAGGAGTTATTGATTCTTCATCAAAAGGTCGTCGTTCTAAGACTGGTTGGACACGTCCCTCCCCTGTTTCCTATCCTGAGCTAATCTTCGCATTTCCCTAAAACTAGTATATCCCACATCCGTAACTATTTGTATTCTGGTATCCTCATCATTCGCCTGCAACTTCACATTTCGAACACTTCTAACTTTTCTTTTCCACCGTGCCCACGGTCCATGTTTCGCAACAATCAACAGTAAAATTTAAGTATTCTTCACCAGTCGTAAAAATTGTTATAAGCAACTGATAATGCATTGCATAGTATATGTACTAGTGCTCATTTTTCAAAGATAATAGTGTAGTTATTTATTACAAAATTTTTGTTGATACTGACTTATTTATGATTTTTAAAACTTTTGTTTTGTGGATTGGATATTTTATAACTATAGAACAAGTTTACAAGTTTACAAGTTTACAAGTTTACAAGTTTACAAGTTTACAAGTTTACAAGTTTACAAGTTTACAAGTTTACAAGTTTACAAGTTTACAAGTTTACAAGTTTACAAGTTTACAAGTTTACAAGTTTACAAGTTTACAAGTTTACAAGTTTACAAGTTTACAAGTTTACAAGTTTACAAGTTTACAAGTTTACAAGTTTACAAGTTTACAAGTTTACAAGTTTACAAGTTTACAAGTTTACAAGTTTACAAGTTTACAAGTTTACAAGTTTACAAGTTTACAAGTTTACAAGTTTACAAGTTTACAAGTTTACAAGTTTACAAGTTTACAAGTTTACAAGTTTACAAGTTTACAAGTTTACAAGTTTACAAGTTTACAAGTTTACAAGTTTACAAGTTTACAAGTTTACAAGTTTACAAGTTTACAAGTTTACAAGTTTACAAGTTTACAAGTTTACAAGTTTACAAGTTTACAAGTTTACAAGTTTACAAGTTTACAAGTTTACAAGTTTACAAGTTTACAAGTTTACAAGTTTACNAACACTTTCTGGGACTTTTTCGCAGGGATTTTTCATCGATTTGTCAATGATACCACTAGAAACATTATTTCAGAAAATTAACAGTTATTTTCGGTTTAAATAGTAATAAATGTACATATACTATGTATGTAACCCGATAAACTTCAAAACATTCCGGGGCTTTTCGAGGGATTTTTCCTAGATTCTTCAATAATAACACTAGAAACATTATTTCAGGAAATTAACAGCTATTTCCGGTGTAAATAGTAATAAATGTACATATGTACCTGTACACTAGATACACACGTTTGGAAACCCGATAAACTTCAAAACGTTCCGGGGCTTTTTCGGAGGGATTTTTCTTAGATTCGTCAATAATAACACTAGGAACATTATTCCAGGAAGTTAACAGCTATTTCTGGTGTAAATAGTAATAAATGTACGTATGTACCTGTACAGAAGGTACACTCGTTTGGAAACCCGGTCACAAACTATACGTAAGTAATATGAGCATAGTTCTTATTCAGAGTTCTTGAAAGCGCTTTGATGCCTCAAATTCTTGAATGTTCAACAGAACTGTGTAGTTTAGTTCGTAAACCATCTCTTGGAGTTCGTATACTTAAGTATATAATACCGATGCCACCGTTTCAAACCGTCCTACATTAAGTTAACCATCAAGACGGTGGGCTTCCTGAATACAAATTCAATCGCGTTATGCATACATACTATCTAAATTAACGAAAATGTACATATATGTAAGGCATTTGACGGTTTAATTGGGTACATGCTAAGACTGCACTATTATATACGTACATGCGTGTTATCAGGGATATATAAAGCGCGATAGTTAGCGAAACTGTTTAGGTAGATCAGGAGCTTACTGGAAATGAAATTAGTGAACGGTTCAAATCACTAAGAGGGTTTTCATACCGAATAAGTAGTTTAAAGCAGTCTAACACGTTCTATTTTTATTTATTTTCTATTTGGTGTCAATTCTAGTTAAATATTGACATAAAGCATTGTCAATTATTACTGTTTGGGTAGTCGTTGTACATATTTTGTAATATTAAGTTAAGTTTTGTGTTTATATTAGTTGTTAGTTTGTGCAAATTCCATTATCACATTTTGAAGGGACTTTATTCATAGGCTATTCAGGATTTTTCATCAGCTGGACATCAATAAATAGGGATGTTTCGCAAATAGATGCAATTACCTTCATAACTGCAAGCACCCACTGTGTCGGCGTCTTCAAATTGTGACTTGAACATTTTAAATATTTTCAGAACCGTTACCATCTCTGTTTATTGAAGGGCGTATCTACACCTGTATATATTAATTATTTCCAAAACTATTAGCACAATTATTATAAATAAGTATATAACTTAAGTCAGAAAGTAGTTCAAAAAGGGCAGTTTATGAATTTCCACTCATTCAATTCATTCAGTTCAGAAACTGTAACTCATGCGGTTCAAGATTCAAATCATTCAGTTCAAGTATTTCAGTCCATTTCAGTTCATTCGATTCAAGCAGTTCTTCCAATGTAATGCAACTATTTAATTCACTGAATTCAAGCATCCAACAGACATTCATTTTCAGTATCTGCAAGTAATCAGCTATCGTATATGTATGAACTTTATTTTTGTACCAACGAACTTGTAACGTGGCATTTTAGTGACAATTTTGCAACTTGTATTTTTTCTGTAGTTGTTTTTAATTAAGCATAGGAGGATTATCATTTTTTTTTATCTAAATGAAATTCAGTTTTAACCGCGAAAACAGGAAGTATTTGGATAATTTTAGTAAACTGAGCGGTTTTCATAATTACCTAGATTAAAATACCTGAATATCAAAATGAAATGCCTGTTTGCAATATGGCAAATTTGAGAGAATTTCGAAATGTTTATCGATTACTTTTTAACGAGTTTACAAGATTAATTAGAATGAGGGCGAATAAAAGATGAGGACNTAGTGACAATTTTGCAACTTGTATTTTTTCTGTAGTTGTTTTTAATTAAGCATAGCTTAAGATGTTAAAGTGCTTTGTTTGAAGCCAACAATATCTAAACAACTACGATGCAATTTTTGGTCAAATTTAGTATTAATTCTTCCCTAAACCATTACATTACTATGGTGATAACCAAGTTTAGTTCCCGGCTTGAATGTAAAGAGGACATTCTTCGCAGAGCCCTATTATTGAATTATTATTATTTTTTGTGTTAAATGAAATATGCAAAATCCGCCCTTACTCATTCAATCTGGCGGTTATTAAGTTGAAAATGTGACAAAACGTTGTTATCTTTTGAGTAGGTAATCTATAAAAAAAATTGATTTCATTTAGGGGCAGTTTTTATGTGAAGGTCCGAGTATGCCCTTTGACTGTTTAATTCAAGAACTGAACGAAGTAGCTTTTGGTCTGTGGAACTTAGGATAGCTACGTTCTTCAATTCGTAGCTTTAGTACATGTGTGTGAGTTACATGTACACGTTGGTTCATACATAGATCGCACGTCCAATGGTTGGACGAGAAACCGAAATTTCCATTTCATGAAATATTCGATTAGGGGTGTTCCAGCCATCGGATGCATTTAAATTTATTTTCCGCAGAGGGAGTTGACATGTAGAAGACGACGAGGCGTTTACCTACCGTGGTAACGCGATTATCTCGCATCGGGTGACGTTATTCGCTTTTTACTGTTAAGTTCCGGTGGCATTTCGCTAAAGTGCTGCCACTGGCTTTCATTCTAATGGATCGCGACGACCTTCTTTTGCGGCTGTAACTTTAACTGTCTGACGTATCAATTTTCAGCGGTGATATCGCTTTCGCCAATGAAAAAGGAAATAACCGAAATTTTTTCTCTCGTTCAACGAAATTGCTCGCATTTATCATCACTGGACAGCTACCGAAGTGGAGGACAATATGAGTTTTGACAACGAAACTATTAAGTATAAAGTTAACGACACAGAAAAATATTCTTTAAATGTGTAGCCCTATAACTATCCAACACGGAAATAGAATGTAATTAATGATACAAAAAATTGCGTATCTAAGTATAATAACTATGAAAAGCACCGGTTTGCCCTCAATGCCAAAAATGGGATTTTGACATAATTTATGCCAAGATTAGCTCAGGATAGAAAAGAGTGGAAGTGCGTATCCAACCAACCAGTCAGATTTTCCTTAACGTATTTGGAATCTGAATTGCGGCTCACAAGTTCGTATTTCATTGCTCTTATCAGTTTCTTCTAATTCAATAGATAAGTTTTTCTGTTTTTCTTCTATTGTTCCATTGTTTTTTTTTGCTATTTTCCATTTCTACTTCAATTCTTACTCCAAACTATTCGGTCAAATCGTTCTTGGTTTCTTATCTTCACTACATATTTTATCGTATTTAACATATTTAGATGGGTCTATTTTCTAGTTACATTATGGTTTATTAGTTTGCATACATTCTGTTTTTTACGTTCTTTCTATTACCAGACTTACACCCCATATGTATCATGCATGTACCTACTTTTGCTTCAAAAAGAAACATTCGCTCTTTCCAGTTTTCTTTAATACAAGTCGAACATTAAGAACGCGTTGTGAGCGTTCAACAATTGACAGAACGCGTTCCGGCTGTTTAACAGTTACCAGAACGCGTTGCGAGCATTTAATAACAGCCAAAACGCGTTCTGTGCGTTTGAAGGCAGCAAGAACGCGATGTGAACGTTTTATCCGGCCACTGAGCGTTTTCGGTCTTCGAGGCTAACACATACACTGGATTTAAAGAACCCAAATGACAAAAGTACTTCCTAATTTATAATAAACAAATATATCTTTTGAGTATATTTCTAGATCGAACACAGGGCCGTCTGTCGTGGTGTTCTTGAAACACCACATGATCGTCTTACAAATAGTCCCGAGGACGCCTGCGATAGTTGCCGAAGTAGAATTCAAGTATAGTTTCATTAGAGTACTATAAGTATGTGAAAACTATATAGCATTGCTAGAAATTAAAAGGTATTATGGACGAGTTTAGGTATTTGTTCCCACTTAATCCAATGTGTTGAATTTACGTAGGTATAGAATAGTAATCGATTTAGGTAGCGATTAGGTTCGCTCTGTGCTATTCGCCAGAAATCAGATATTATGTAGATATCTACATTAACTGGACAGAATTTCGCCCCGAGTAACATTTAATGCTACAGTACATTTCACTTGATGTTTTGTTCGATGCTCAAAGCAAGTTTAAAGCAACGATAACACAGTGGTAACGAATAGTATCACGCTATGTTTAGTTAATTTAGTAAGTCATTATCGATTACTTGAGGCGCTGCAGTTCACACAATTTCTGTGTAATATGCAAGATAGTAAAATGAAGTAAAAATTAATTGATAATTTAACAGTACGATTAAAAAAATGAGGGCTTACATTAAGTACTACTTGTGTTCACCTACATATTTATTTACCCGGTATATGCTTAGCTTTTACTGTATTTTCTTTTTATGGTTGTACGTAAATTTAAAGTTCCGTACGTCCGGAACCCTTATAAGGTCACTCGTGTATCTGTCCGTCTGTCACAGTCAATTTGCTCCGAATCTACTGTACCGATTAAGTTGAAATTTAGTACACATATGAATTTCTGCGACTCAAACTCATGCATAACGTACATAAATTAATTTTGAACATGGAGGTCATTTTTCGGGGCGCCAATAAGAAATTAAAAGAAATTTTGCAGATTGTACCGTGTGACATATCAACTGAAAGGGATTATTTTAAGAATCTTAAATATATACTTTTTATAATTTTAAAATAAATAGTTTTAAAGTTATATAAGAAATTAGATGAAATTTGACCAAGCCCCCTTATTTCCGAAATTACTGAACCTATAATTCTGAAAATAGTTCTATACTTACAGATTACAGGAAAATTGATAAGAAATCTATGATCTGAACTTTACATGGTAAATATTTCAACAAAACAATAATGTGCGTACAAATTTAGATTCGCAATTTGAGTGGATGGGAGAACATGTTTTTTTTAACTACAATGTTAACTTGGTTCTTGGGCTAGAGTTCCGTACGTCCGAATGAAAAACAGAACCTTTATAGGGTCATTCGCGTGTCTGTCTGCCCGTCTTTTTCTTAATTTATTGTTTCTAGTTTCAATAACTCCAACAAATTTTCTTTGAATTATCAGAAGAATTCAGTAATATCATTTAAAATGTAGGGTAAGTAATACTAATTGGAAAAAGATAATAAATAATACAGTTCATCGTTCAAATAAATCGTTCGAGTTCGGCACATTTTTACTGTATTTAACTCGCCAGCTTGATAAATATCATCCCAAGTTTACTGCTCCGTCTGCAAAGAATACACACTTTCCACCACAAATCAAACAGAAATATTTCAAGTAAATCATCTTCTTGTCTCAATTCCAAAGTTTGGGATTTTCGCAAAGCCAACGTTATCGAATCGTTGTTTGGATGGTCGGACACATCTGAGGATGTCGTCCCAACTACGTGACATATTTTTGCGCACGTTTTGTATATACTTGCGTGATATTAATATTAAAATGTAGCTTCTCAAAAGATATACGTTTTGTCAGTTTATGCATACATATACCGGAGACATAAATTTTCCAACGAATTTTCTCTCCGACTCCAAGCACTTTGAACGATGATGGTGTAAAAGACAGAACGATAGGTAAATCTACACGATTATGCTTTCAGGGCCGGTTAGCATAGTGGCGAATTATGAAACCCTGCACAAATATTATTTAACACTTAACATTACAAATATATGTATGTTTGGTTAAGTAGTTGGTAGACGACAATTTTAGTTTTCCGAACGCAGGATTGCGAATAATGCATTAGTTTTCGTAAATTATTACCATTTATTATTAGAAGAAGTGAGTGATTTCAAGTATCTAGGATGTCAGATAAGTCCAGAGGATAACGCAGGGTCGAGTCGCCTTCAATAAAAAAAAGTCATTTCTATGCTCGCGAACGATTAATTTAGAAATTCAAAAAAGCTTGTTAAAGGTGTATGTTTGGAACGCAGCGCTGTACGGGTGCGAAACATGGACAGTGAGCGCGGCGGAAATGAAAAGGTTAGAAGCGTTCAAAGTGTGGTGTTACAGGTGAATGATGAGGATAGCGTGGATAGAGAAGGCTAGAAATGAAGAGGTATTAGAAAGAATAGGAGAACAGAGGACTCTATGGAAGTCAATAAAAAATAGGCGAGATAGTTATGTAGGACATTTTCTCAGGCATGAACGTCTAGCTAGAAACATATTAGAGGCAGAAACAAGAGTTAGGAGGGGATAGAGGTAGACCTAGGTTAGATTACTGTTCGCAAATAATTAAAGATATGAAATCTTCTAGTTTTAGGGAATGCGATTCTTAGCTCAGGATAGGAAAGAGTGGAGGTGCGTGTCCAATCAGTCTTAGGACTGACGACCGTATGATGATGATGATGATTACTCCAAAACCAATAAATCAGTTCTCATTCTTCTTTATTAACCATTACTATTGCATAAAAAATATTATTCAATAGTAGATTACTCTATTACTCTTAAAAAGAATAATAGCTGATGGTGTGAGTTTAATACATTAATTTTGGTTCCTGACAGTTACTACAGCTCTAAAGACGTGTTATAATGAAATAGTAAAAAGTTTAGTTTAGGTAATACTAAAAAAGAAACTAGTTATAAGTCTCTTATATTTCAATAGTAATCACGAAGGTCGAAGCTCATTCGTAAGGTATTTTTAAAGCTGTAGGTACACTTCTGTTGGCTTGGCACATCGGAAGTATTAACATACAACGGAAGTTGAGCGCGCAGCTAACGGTAATAGGATGATACGGCGGTTGTTGCTGCTTGCCCTAAGGCGAGTAGGGGCAATACTGCATGGTGATTCTATTTTAGGTTAATCCAAAGATTGATATCCCTGAAGCTTACAAACACATTTTCTTAGTTTATGAAGAACAAAAAAGAAAATGGTCAAGTACGACTCGGATCGAATCCTTTTTCCCGCCTTTTCCCAGTATGTTTTAAGTTCACCACCATCCACTCATTGCCCCAAGTCAGTCATCAAAACGTGTAACTACAATATTACAGTTAAAAAATTACTTATATTTTCTGTGATTTGCGATTTTTGGATTTTCCCTTTATCTGTTGTATGAGACATTGTTTCTTGTCAAATTCCGTGTTGGCTCAACGGGAAGTACCCTGTACGTTTTGATTCCCTTGGGGATGTCAAAGTATACCCACTGCATAAACGGCGGTGGCTTTTGATTGCGCTCAATTAGAAGTTTGATTTTTTCACAGCTCGGAGGTATTATAGATCTCAGTTTTTGATATTAATTCGAACTTGATACCTCTACACGTTCCTAAAGTACAGGAGGACAGACAAACAGATTATAAGTTGGCAAAGGCTTTCGTGACCAATAGGTGTATTGATTCCGCATCTATCATAAGACCTCTTGAAGTACGAAACTCTAAAAAAATAAATTTAATTAAATACTTAGGGGATCGTAGATGACAGGATTTTTGTAACGAAATATGTTGTCATTTCCACCACACTATTAAACACGGTGGAACACTCAATGAATGGTTATTTATACAGAAAACTCATGTACATTAAAGGTAACCAGTATTTCGAGTTTTTCGCATAACTTCTCCATTAGAAGTTTTCGGTGCGTCAACTAGGGTTAAAAATAGAACGGACGGTCGAAGTTACTTCTTTGAATTTATAATTGAACTTGAATATATCAACATCGACATTACAAATATTCTGTAGGTATATCAGGAACGAATTATTATCTAATTGTATTCAATAAACAAAGTTATTAATATTAATAAAACAAAAGTGATAACCGTATATTTTTATGGATTTTTAGGGTTGAATGAAGTATACAATAAAAGCGTTTGGTGCAACTGAGCCTTTGCAATTTATAACTTTCTTTAGCAGTTACTGCCTGTGTGGGAGTCTAAAGGCTTTTGGGCCATTTCAGAGCTCTCATCTTTTAAAGCTCCGTGATATTTCGGTACGCCGACAACTTCACGTTTTCTGGCGTAGGTAAAAGCACTTACGGGTCGCTCGTTTTATTTTTTCGCCAAAATTGTACATTTCTTGAAAAAAGCACTAGTCCAGTCCGTTACTGAATGAATTCCCGCAGATAATTTGCTAACGGTTTCATTTAAAAAATTACCTATCTCGTATAAATGGTTGTTAATCAATTATACTATTGACATAAATTGTTAAAGTGGAAGTGCCTTTAAAACATTACTATCCATTTCAGATGATTTATGGATTTGTGATATCGCTTCAAATAATTAAAGGACAAAAAAACAACTTTAAAGTCAAGTAGATACTCCAGTAAAATTCGAAAATTAATTGCTGTTTTTAGTTAATTTCGGGCTTCGGAGTAAGGCTGTAGACCGTTACATAGATGGTTAGTGTAAGTTATAAATAACCGTATATTTTACTGTGTGGTTTTTGGTGCTTAGTTAAAAGCTCGTGAGGTCGTCCTTCCGGGAAATTCCAGGAAAAAACACTCATATGCAGATGGTAGTAAAACTCAACTAAATATCGGTAAAAGTGCTCACATAAAATCCGTTAGGTATTCTGATAGCAATAGATCGGCGATTGTTGATAAGGCAGTTATTGCTGATTGAATATCAGATATTTAATGGCTAAATAATACAATATCCAATATGAACAATAAATTTATATGTTACTAAGTCAACTTGACGTAATTAAAATTACTTATTGACATCATGCTGTGTGTACTGTTTGGCTTATCGGTAAATAAATCGTGATAAGTAAATTAAATTAATATTCGGTATAGTCATAAATGTTGATAGTATTTCATTTTCCACATTTCTTAATTTGTGGAATAACAAATTAAATGAATTAATGCAAAATTTGATGTGGCATTCGTAGATTATTACAGGTATGTATGAAAGCTTCATTTCAAATGTGTCTACTAAACTGTTCAAAAGTTGCTGTTTAATTCAAGTAATCCTGTTTTAGTTCCTTACTGAAGATATATGCAGCTTAGTGGGGTCCTTGAATAAATATTAATTAAGATCCTTTTAAATTATCTTGTTTATACATCTACGAAACATCGAATTTTAATTCTCAACAAAATCTGGATAAAGACAATCAGATATGCTACATAGTAGTTTTTACTTAATTCGTTCATTATAATTAACGTTAATTGGAAAAAGCGAAGAACTTTTGGACTTATTTTTAAACTTAACGAGATGTCTGAGTTTGTTAATTACTAAAGTTTTGAAACTACTGCGAGACAATTTTTTGTCTGTTCAATATGCAAACAGCAAAGAAACTGGATAGTAGAATAAGTAATAATTTGATGTTACTGTATAATTATTTTAAGCTGTCTCTAACTCCTCTTTTCTAGATGCTAATACTGCTATGTCATCTATAAATCTCTAATCTATGCCCCTGTATATCTATCCCTATAGTTGTAGATAACTTTAAATAAAATTGAAGCGGTGTTTACAAAATAGTATTGTGTGAAAATAAATAAAAGTAATACAAAAAGAAAAACTAGGGAAAGAGCGAATATAAAGAAGAAGTGACTGATTTTGGGTATCTAATAAGTCAGATAAGTCAGAGAGGAAGGTGTAGTAGGAATATAAAGCAGAACATAGCGCAGGGTCGAGTCGCCTTTAATAAAAAGAAGTTCCTTATGTGCTTGCGAACGGTTATTTAGAAATTCGAAAAAGATTGTTAATGGTTTACGTTTGGAGCCCGGCGCTGTGCGGGTGCGAAATCTGGACGGTGGGCGCGGCGGAATATAAAAGGTTAGAAACTTTCGAAATGTGGTGTTACAGGTGAATGATGAGGATACCGCGAATAGGCAAGGTTAGAAGTAAAAAGGTATTAGAAAGAATAAGAGAATAGAGGACTCTATGTCAATATGGCGACGGTGCTGGGCACAATTTGATTTTATACTCAAAAAGAAAACTTTGTACTGAAAATAAATTAATTGAAAACTTGCATTATTTCATATTCACTAATACACAATACGCCGTTTTAATACGTAGTTAAGAGGCACTTATGAAGTATTTAAGTATGGTTAGTTCCGAATTTGGATTGATTAGAAGTTTTCGACATATAACTGAAAATAAAGTTAAGTGAATATTTAGTGCACACATATAGTTTCTTATTTACACCGTAGCTATTTCAATAGACGCCATAGTGTCACATCTGAGGATAATCTGTGTTTGCCATTTTAACGGTACCAGCCTACGACAATACAGTAGGTCGAGAGAACATTACACAGCTCATCAATTTAATGAAGCTTGCTGACCCCTGAGCTCTACGTTTATTGCTAACAAAGCTCCTTCGATTATCACTACACGACGCCTATCGGGTGATTATTACAATTGTGTGTCACTAACAGTATATTGATATCGACCAACACGAATCATGGTATATAATATTTAAAACACATTAAAGTAACTGCTAATTGAAAAAGTTGAGATAAGGAATGTGATAGACAATTTAACATGAGCAATTTTTATCGGTTTTCTGCATTAGACCATGAAATATATAAGTCATTTTTAGGACCCCCTGCCTCAAAAAGAGAAAGAAACCTTTATAAAATCACTTCGTTGTGCGTCTGCCTATCTGTCTGTTAAGACCCTTTTTCTCAGGAAGTATCAAGTTTAAATTACTATCAGATAGCCACTCAGGTGTGTAATCTCTGATGGAGCTGTAAAAAAATCAATCTTCTAACAGTAAGTTAACGCATTCAAAAGATAGGACCGTTTATGCCGCATATTTTGATATTCGGAAGGGAATCAAAACCTGCAAGCGGGAAGTACCTTGTAGATACGTTAAAAATGGCAAGAAACAATGTCCTATAGCACAAGTAAAGGGAAAAACGATGATCCCTATGTATAATTACGTTATGATTGTCCACACAATTCTGAATAGCTTTATTCAAAATTATTGACTTGTCGATTTAGTCATCTCATTAGTATTTTCAATATATCTACCGACACATTTAGAAAAATCATAAGTACCTACACGGAGAAAATGGAAAACGAAAATTTACCTTAATATTAAAGCGATATTTACAATTTATCCCACTAGCCCGTTGCTTCGTAAGTGCCCGAGATAAAAATGTTCAGTTTCTCAGAGTCTCTGAAAGTGAGACTTGAGTCTCTGTCTCTCATCGAGTCTCTCTGTTGTCGCTGAGAAAGACTGTCGAGAGACTGTCAAAAAACCTGTTTAGCGTCTCTGAACGAGAGACTCGAGTCGCTCATAGAGAGATCCTCATTTCGTATCCAGTCTCTAAACGAGAGACTCGAATCTCTGAATTAACAATTTTAACGTTCGAGTCTCTCGTACAGAGACTGTGAGAGATCCATAAAAACACCTAGGCAATAACTGAGAGACTGTGAAAGACTGTGAGAGACGCTGAAAGACTCCGAGAGACTGAAAATTTTTGTCTAGGGTGAAACCAATAAAAATTACAATTTGGACCCGAATTTGTAAAAAAAAAATCCCAGCAGAAATTAATTTAATAGGTATTTGAGTTGATATTACAAATTTAATTGGAATAATTAAAAAACTTGAAATAATTTTTAAAAAAACGTCAACATTGATATTATTACAAGTTACCTAATAAATTCTACAAGTTCTACGGGAAATTCAGTCATTTACAATCGAAAATGGTAATTTTGCGTTGTCATAAAAATTTAGTTTTCTCCGTGTA
>NW_020438889.1:236743-238830 GCF_000699045.2 Agrilus planipennis
ATGAATAAATGAATAGTATGAGTGAATATAACTTTACGGTGCGAGATAGATTGCGTTCTTTTAAATTTCTTTTTCTTATATTATATTGAATAAAAGCTCCTATAGGTGAGATCAAGATGAATTTAGATAAAACCGTCTGATAGAAAATGTAGAAATGAGGTGAGGAATCCTAGCAATAATCTTTGAAGGACATGATAGAATATAAAAATTATGTTTGATATAATTATATATATACTTTATCGAAAAAGATCAATATGCGATCACGAACAAAAGTAGAGAAATAAATGACCAAAAATAAAAAAATCTATTGATACGAAACTTTAATAATGTTGATTTTTACATGATTACCGAGTAGTTGAAGTGAATCCTGTCATTTTTAGCCAAGAAGAAGGCAATTATTGGTTTATAAATCTAACTAGAGGCATTAGAAATCAATTTATAAGACATTAGGTTGTAAATTCTGTATTCTAGCAGATTTTCCTTTTTTCAAGTATAAAATTTTTAGTAAATAAATACATAATTGTTAATTACTACTTATTGAGTGCTAAATAAATTATTATTTTTGCTTCCATGTTTACCTACGAAGAGTTTGCTATGCCATAGTAAAGCTTGTTAGCGGGTATCTAAATTTAAACTCACAGTATATTGTCTGCCTTCACTAATGAAATTTTATTTTCCAGGAGATGGTCTGAATCTCACTTGTGGAAAGGGTCTTGTTTCCGACGAGTAGAAGATGAGAAAAATGAAAGAAACCTTTTTAAGAAAACACTTGACATCCGAGAAGTCGTAAATCCGTTTGGTCGACAGAACATTTCCAAAATATTTATGTAATTTGTCAGAAAAATAAAATGAGAAGTAAGAGAAAGTCGATATTTGCTCACAAGGGGTAGACTGCATTCGCTACAAACAAACCTTCCTCGACTGTTGATATCTCTACAAGATGGAAATTGATAAATTGCTAATAACTTGTGCCATCAAACCCAATTGGATACGACAAAGCTACGTATCGGATTGTAAAACCTCAAACTGCAAGGGCCGATAGGTGAAGATGAAATTAAAAGAATCCGGTGAATGGTCACGAAGCTCTTAAGGATGCCCGAGAAGGCTGAATGGAGGTTTATTCAATTTTGGTGACGTCATGCGTGTGCCACTCGATATTGCGGGACATGTTTTTAAATTCGTCTCTCAAATTTTTCGTGCTTTGTGGCTGTTGATTGTTGTTGTGTGTTTGTGGAACGATTTCGCGGTCTCGGTTTCGGTTCATAAGTACAGCACACGCGTCGTTAACACGAAATACGGTCCTTTACGGGGTGTCATTGTGCACAGTCATCCACCAGTCGAAGCTTTTCTCGGGGTGCCCTATGCTACACCTCCCGTTGGAAGCCTGCGGTAAGTGGTTTATGGCTTTTCATAAATGTATCCCACAATTTTTGATGATACATTTCCTCTAATGGATGTTTTATGATCTGATGAACTTTATGAAATTGGTAATGTGGTTAATACTTTAATCTGTTCTAATTATTATTAACGAAAAGTTTCGTATGAATTTACTATAAGTTGTGCCTCAAGACACCATATTAAAAGCAACAACAAGACCATAAGAAGATCGATGTGTTAAGCCGAATATCCGCAAGTCAGCAGATCGCGACCTGATGTTCACTTCGACAATTATTTCGGCATTGGTTCATGTAAAAAACTGTCTTAAAGTTTTTTTGCGAACGTGGAAACACACCGGCAAAATATTTTCTCTTAATTATTCTTTTTCTAATACTTTTTAATGTGTCCCATTAAAAACAAAACTCTTTTTCGATTTAATTATATATATATATAATTAGATAGACCCTAGACATAAATTTTGAGTCTCTCTCCAGTCTTTCAGAGTCTTTCAGCGTCTCTGAGAGCGTCTCTCACATTCTTTCACAGTCTCTCAGTGATTGCCTAGGTGTTTTTATGGATCTCTCGCAGTCTCTGTATGAGAGACTCGAACGATAAAATTGGTAATTCAGAGATTCGAGTCTCTCACAGAGAGACTGAATGAATAAAACTGAAAAATTGAGAGACTCGAGTCTCTCGTAGAAAGACTGGGA
>NW_020438889.1:239605-319189 GCF_000699045.2 Agrilus planipennis
TATATATATTATTAAGAAGAAAACTGTTACTTAAACATTACGAAGTTAGAATGTGTTAATTACTGCTTAATGAGGGTGTATCAGTGGGGCAGGAATGTGTAGAAATGGTTTTAATTATTTTAGGTCTCCTTTAAATTATCCGCCTTAGGATGACTTTTCATCACGATAAACGTTTTAACTGGAAATTGCCTTGACCCAAATACGTAACTAATTAATACAATTTATCATGTTAGATGGCTAAATTTAACAATGCCATGTGATTAAGGACTTATCGGTGATATATTTCGTTGTTGAGAGAGATGCGTGGTAGTTTATTGGTTCGTTAAGCAGTCCGTTTAAACTCCCTTGTCTTGTGTAATTCATTCCAGAAAGTCCCGTCTTGTTTTTTCCAGATACATGCCCCCGGTAACGCCATCCCTTTGGAAAAATACTCGTCTGGCAGACCGATTTAGTACAGTGTGTCCGCAAAAACCTCCTGACATAGGAAACCGCACCGAGGCGCTGTTGGAATTCCCTCGGGGCAGATTGCTTTTCCTTGAAAAACTTCTCCCCTTGCTGGCTAATCAGAGCGAGGACTGCCTTTACCTTAACGTTTACGTGCCTCGCCAAGGTAAGGGTCTTATTTGCACTTGATATCACCATCTGCATGTCTGATTTACATGTGATAAAATAACAAAAAATTTTTTTATCTAAATCTAAACGAGATGCATACGTGATATTTTCCAATAAAATTCCTCATGTGTTTGTCAACCACCAGCACCACTTTAGTTAAGGGAAACCTTTGAGGTTATAATGAACCAGTCAGAGTGAATACCGAATATAGACATTAAACTTTTTTGCAGTTGTACTTTCAACTGGAACAAGCCAAAATTCCTATTAAATTATAACGCCTTAGATGTCGAAAATTGCCCACTTGTTTAGTTTTATTTCCTTAGTCGACGTTGTAATCGTTGCCTAATTTCAGAATGTCCTATCGTCTGATATCTCAACTGGACAATTTCAGTTCCAAAAATAAAACGCGTTTTCTTGCTGTCTTTATTCGTTAATATTGTCAGATGTTTGTAGGCATTCCAACATACATAGTAGTAAAGAAGACTAGAAGGTATATACTGGATCATTCTAGAACACGGAAATAGTTGTCGCGAGATCGTGTACAATAACCTAATTGTTAATACAATAACAAGTTCGAGGCGATACAAAGTGAGAAGAAGTGACAAAGCGTTCATACAATAATTAATTGATAACTAATAATTAATAATAAAAGGTGTTTAAATACGTGACAATATTATTTAAATTACTTGTACAATTATAATACTTTAAAGGAAAAAGCGGCCAAAGAAATGTGAATTTTTTGGTTTACCTGCATGGTAATCGTAAAACACAGACTGAAACACCTGTGCTGATTTTAGCCTTTACTCTTGTGGAATGTAATTTGATCTGACCATAGTTGGTATCTTTTTCACGGAAAACCATTCTGCAGAACAAAAACGGGAGTAATAACATTAAAGGGATCAAAAGCTGGTAACTGAAATATATACACATTAATTTAATACTTGATAAGTTTAGTTTAAAGTTAAGACTAGAATAAGATAAAAAATGAAAAACAGAGAGTTAAAATGTATGTACGTTGGGAAATTTCGTTGCTTAAATCCTCTTAATTTCCAATTGTTGTTTTAATCTGGGTTCACATGGGGATCATAAGTCTCAGGTAAATTTACGAGACGGCATAACAAAGCGATGTGTTTGAAAAGCCAGCACCTTTTGTTAAGGTAATAGTAAATCTGCAGTGTCTGCTTAGCTTAAAGGAGATATAAATTTCAAAAGTATAAATAGAGGGATAAAACAAAACCGAGACCCTCATAAATATTCAGAATGCTTAAATACGTAACCCGGTCGGATTTAGATGTACATCAAATGAAATTACATAGGTTTTTTTTAACTAAATTTTCCCTGAAACTAGTACCTAATAACTGAGACACATCAACTACCAATCGATGTAGGTTTCTCAAAATTGCATAGGTTGCATACGTATGCACTTTTGTCAAATTAAAGGTGCTGAGTCGTAACTGATCAGTTACGATTCAGGACCTGCCCAGTCACCACTGAAGATGCCGTCAGCAAAGAACGGCTGGAAAAGCAAGATTCCACGGACCACGGTCAAAAAGCCCGGAAGAAGACACAGCATAGATAGACCCGGCCGTGAATGCCTAAGAAATACAGTAAAGGTCTGGTTCATTAAAATGGATACGGAACGATTGGCTATAATCATGGTCGATGCGCATCCTAGAAGGCGTCAAGTAGCACTTCCTATAGATCCTCTATCACGCCGGTTTGGTTTTATTAATGACTCCAAAATGAATTCAACGTTGCCAAGCTATGCGTACCCAAGAACTACCGGATCCTTAGAAATCGCAGGACGTTGTTACTGAAAGTAATGTCTGTACAGCTACCAGGAAAAAATTAAGTTAGGGCGAAATGTCTTCTTCAGGATCCTTTCAGGAATCATGCGCATAGATGGGTAGCTACTGGGATGAGAAAGATAAGATGAGTGAAGTAAAGACAGAAGAGAATTAAATTGTGGAATATTACTAACCCAGCAGAAAAACTTGAAAGAGTGCAGACGAACCCGTAATCGAACCAGTGTCCTCTCGAATGCTAATCAGTCGTCTAAACCTGTAGGCCATGCCGCTCGATGAGCTACTAAAAGTTAAGCTTCAACTTTTGGGTATTTCATTCCCACTCGTCACTAATGTTGGTGGGCGGCCAGTCCCTTCGGACTACGTTGGAAGGATAGCCTCTTTTCATGAATCGTGGGAATTGGTGGATGGTGGTTGTTCGGGTGAGAAAGATGAGACAGACGAAATGAAGACAGAAGAGAATGAAGGATTATCTGTGGAATATTACTGCCTCAGCATTTGCCTAGGTGGTCCAAGGAATCCACAGAAAAACTTAGACCAAGGCACACGGACCCGGAAACGAACCGGTGTCCTCTTAAATGCTAATCAATCGTCTAAACCTGTAGGCCATGCCGCTGGGAGAGCTATCAGACAGCAGTATCTCTTTAAGTGCGGAAAACCGTGATGTATTTGTAATTTTCGAAATACTGACATATCTACTTTTATCGAAACTCATTCGACGATCGGTGTTTAAAAGAATACGAATATGAGATACATTTTGGACACCTTTGCTGGCTGACGGCCGCCCCTTCCACCTCTTTCTGGTCATTTTTAAACAAACTCAGTTATCTGAACACATTATAATATGGAAAAACTGAGCCGTAATCACTAAGTTAATCAAAATAAACCTGTGGTAACTTCCAAGTATGAGGAGTCACCGTAGGCATTTTCAATCATTTGCTGAGTGCCGATGAGATTTCTGTTCAATTTAACACAGAATTTAAATGGGTGACGTTGCTCGATGGTTTTCGCCACTACGCATCGGGACTTAAAAGGAGGTTCACAGAAATAGCGGTCCTAACCCTCATAAAGTTCAAAGCAGGTCGATTCTGGAAGCTTTTGCGCTGAAACCACTAAAAGAGGCGGAAAAATATGTTGCTTTATTTTCTGGACACATCCTGTATGTTATTATCAACGTCAAAGCTTTTCTGCAGTTAACAAATATTTGCCTAAAGCTATAATTTAATAATTATAATCGATGACTTGTTTTTCACAAAACTTCAAAGCCCATTGTACGACACAAGCCGATGAGGTATTGTTTGTTTTCAATTGATCGCATCTGTTGACATTATTATATTCAAACTCATGTATTGTTTGGTGTCTAACATGTAAATTGAAAATCTATAATGAATCGAATTTACAAAATGGATTGTTTTTTACGCGTATTACCAATTAATCGAGGATTTTCTTGTTTTGTTTTCTCCAACAATTGAAACAAAGCTAAACAAATGCTGGTTAATCTGTAGCTCATTTGTCATAAAACAAAGAAGTACTCGATTTATTCCGGATCATATATTAACTCCCAAGTGCCAACTAAATGTGTCTGTTGCAATCGATTAGTTGATAACTGTATTCAATAGGTAATGAACTTATTTTTTACACACTGATAGAGGAGCGTTAACGCGTTTCCTTTCATAATATAAGAATCAAAGCCAAAATGGGGACAAAACACACATTATTTGTAGTATTTCATTGCCTCTTACTAAGTATAGAGCTTCAAACTCATTTATTACTTCTGTAATGATCACATTGCAGAAGTGGTCAAAAGAAAATGGTAGAAAGTCAACGGGAATTTATCGCCAAAGGACCTATATTGTTGGGGTCGTAACCGCCTAGTTTTTGTAAGGCAGCCATTTCAAGTTTTTACCTACAGAAAATGATGTGATTGCGTGATTCGGTAATAACTCGTAACGCAGACATCTAGGTTTTCCGATATTTGGCGTTCCAGCTCGTAAACAAGCCTGAGGGTGCGGCGGTGTTTGCGTCTGTTAAACTCCATCACACACTTTATCAATCCAGAATTAAATCGCCCTTCGTTCGCATTCACTTTTGGAAAATTTACGGTATAAACTACGAGAGCCAGATAACCATTTGTACTAATATTTGCTTAAAGACTTAAGATTAGTACTTTGAACAACTCAAAATTAGGTGTATCAAGGTGTACAATAAATAACAATAAACAATTTCATAATTTATGTGGCTCAATCTCGTAATCACACCATTTTCCGTAAAAAAAACTTCAACGGGCTGCTATTGGGATCCGTCAAATGGGCATACACCATCTGGTGGCAAAATTTATAACCCGAATGAGGGAAAAATTTACACAGGAACTGTGCACGCAAATTGTAAAATTGTTTATTAAAATAATAAAACACGTTAAAAAAGTAAAAATCTTTTTGATGATGGAATCGACGAAGTTTTCTTCTAAAGTTAAATCAAATAAAAAGTTAATATGTTCGGTGAAAAGCTGCAATAGCACTTCAGACATAGATCTTCACCCTTCACCTACATTAACTACTTTCCAATAAAAACTAACCGTTTTATATATGTAAAAAATATATTCGGAAAATTAAAGAAAAAAGTAAACTAATAGAAGCTTGGATGAAAGCAGTAGGTATCAAAGAAGTGAATTCCGGAATAAAAATTTGTTCATGTCATTTTAATGCACATGATTATATTTCAGCAAGTATTTACCATCAGCCATAACCTTAATATTTAAAACTAGAATTATACTAAAATAATAAAGTGAGAAATTATTTATCCCTGTGTAATTGATTTAACACAATTCTAATGATACGATATAAGTATTTTGAGGTTAAGAACCTACCTGCTGCAATACAACAAAGTTGCAATAATGTGTTTGCAACGTTCTCTTAAATCGGCTTTGCATGTGCAAGTCATTGATATGATATTGCTTAAATCACCCAGAATCACCTCACCAATTATATAACGTGAATCACTTTTTAAATCCGAAGTTTGTGAAAAGTAGGCAGTAAACTTGACGGAATTTGAAGGCTAGCTTCCGGATTTGTTATTTCCGAATTTTATAATGTGATTGGCATTAAAGATACACTCACCTTCAACGAAATTTCCTTTCCGAAGCTTTGTGTCAGCCCAATCACATATTGTGTCAATACTTATCATTTTATCGTAATTTAAAAACTTGGAAATTGCACGGTACACTATAGGAACTACGATAAATTTTCCCTAATCGGCGCCATGTTTTTAGGCTCCTCCCATTTGACGGATCCCAATAGAGCCCAAGAATATTTTCTTTTTGGCATTGAAATTATTTTGGCTTTTCTCCACTTTCATTTGGATGGTTTTTTTTCGGACACATTACGTGTAAGTGATTGTGATTGAACAGAATTGCCAATACAGTAATCTCTGACATGTCTTCCCTTGTTTTCATTTGAATGTAGAATTTGAAATTTGAAGGGCTGGTAAAAATTCCGGAAACTAAATCGATTTTTTGTTGTTCGAAGTAACTTTAATAACTTTATGTAAAACAATTCTGTAAGTCGCTGAACACGTCGTGGCTTAAAATTTAAACTTTGTCAACGCAAAGCCATTTGAACCGAAGAATTTTCCTTACGGTAGATGATAAAATTAAACGTTAGGAGTGTGTACTCGACATCCGCTTTTAGTATTAGATTTTCTTATAATTACATTGCTTGTACTTAAAACGAGCAATAAATTCACGACGCTTGATTCTTCTGTAACGGAACGTCTTGAGTGAATTATGCTTAAGCAGAAATATAAACACTTGCATAAATTTTGCGTTACCCACTGAAAATGTAATGGGCTCTCAAGTTATTAAGTAACTCTTCCCACTGTATTTGCTCATTCACTGTAGATGATATTTGTTTTCTGTTAAGTTGGCGGAACTTGTATTTTGAAATTATAAACCACGGAATTAATTTCAGTTTTAATATTTTGGAGTCAGAGTAGAAAGACTTCTATTTATATGAAAACTACTACAAACATTGCGTTACTAATTAGAATTTTCTAATTATTAGGTGATCAAACTTATTACTATTCTACTATTCTCAGTTTTCACTGGTTAACTTTGAGCAAGTGAAAACGGGCTAATGCCAAAGAACCTCACTCACATCTTTTGGGATATAGTACGGAAACCAATTTTCTGTTCTTAAATTTTATAGAGCTAACAGTACTTCTTGCCCTGAAATATGATCGGTGATTATTAACAACTCCGCTTCTAATTTAAACTGTTGTGTTACCTGGAACGGGGGATATGTCAATACTGTTAAGAAATCTGCGTACTATTCCGCATGTATCAAGGATTACTGTTTTATGTAGACTTATGTACGTAAGCTTATCCAGTTTCAGCTCGGCTAGGCTAGCGTGTAGTGTTTTAGGTATAACGCCTATCGATGATATTTTTATTGGAGCAATTCGAACTGTGTTCTGTTTCCACATTTCTTTTATTACATCAGCCAAAATAGTATATTTTTGAATTTTCTCAAGATGTTTTTGTTTAAGATTTTCAATGATTGGTACAGCAACATCTATTAGGTAGGTTGTTTTAGTTTCTTTGATGGTCAGTGTGATATCAGGTCTGTTATGATTAACTGCTTTATCTGTAATTACGTCTCTATCGCAATAAAGCTTGGCTAAGTGGTTTTCTAATACATTTTGTGGTTTGTATTTGTAGTAGGGCTCTATCTGATCTATGAGTTTAAACTTTTTAGCTAACAGCGAGTGTATCTGTTTAGCAACATTATTACAATATTATGCCTGTCGGTGTATTGTCGGCTGGTTAAAAATAAGCAACCCCCAGTGATGTGGTCAATTGTTTCGCGAAATGTGATGAAATTGTAGGATTTTGAGTCGCTATCATGAATCCCTCAATGATTATTATTATCATTATTAATTAATCATTAATTAATTTATTTACCTAAAACGCGACTGTTTTTTGAGATGCATTGTGCGGAACTAAAAGATAAGATTAGATTATCTTTTCAAATCCCGTCATCAAAACTTTAAAATGGTTGAATTCTTTGAAATTTATCATTGACTGATCGATAGCAATTTATAAAGCAAGATCCTGGAGCTGCCAGGCATTACATCGTGAAGGTCCATGAAATTTTGCACTGGCTGTACCAAATAGGCAATTTTGAATCAATATTAAATTCCCTCTACGTAATTTGCGATTTGCACAAGTTGTTTAACGGGATATTCGCGAGAATCGAGCCATATCTACGCGCAACCCTAAATCAAATGTTTCAATAGGCATCGAGTTTCCTGATATTCCTCAGTGGGTTCTATCAAAGCTCGACCATTAACCGTGGTAGGTACTACAGTAAATGATAGGGTTGTATCCGCATTAGTTGTTGATGCATCTACAGATTCGCTTATTCAACCACTAAACGTTCCAATCCTCAGCAACTGTTTACGTCTAATATGCGATGGTTATCTAGCATAGGAATTAGTGTCTATGACCCAAATTATTACATCCAAATTATTTACACGATGCATTGTAAACGAACTGTTGAATAACGCGTTGTACTCGTTAATAATTTCAAAGAACTCCGTCGTAACGAACACGGATTAAATTTTCATGATGCTGTTTTTGCGGACATCGAATGTCGATGAAAATTTGATTGATGAACTCAAGAAACCTAAAGCTCACACGATACGACAGAAACTAATGAAAATATAGTATCTAAGTAACTACTACTTAGGAACAATAAGAAAATGAAGTTTTATTTATAGTTTTATCTAAATGAAAGGAATTACTCTGACCTATTGACAGATACGATACATTAAATTAATATTACTTTTATTTGGAAAATCTAAAATGAAGGATATACGAAGGATTAGAATTCAAGGAATCAAATAAAAAAGATTCAACGAATAAAAAGTGCATCTTATTAAAAATCGGTTGTCTGTAAAGTCGGTTTACTGACGATAGTTGAACGTGAGAATGTCATAAGAAAATACTGATGGAATGGTTTCATTTCATTCAAGAAAATTTTAATTTTATTTGTTTGATAGATATTTTGTATGGATATAGAGAAGGAGGTAAATGGAAATGTATTATTGTATAGCGGCTGTCCACGCGGACGCATCGCTCACAAGTAGGAGAGAGACAAATGTCGAACGCTGCCGAACACGGAGGCCGATTGTGCCTCTTTGTCGCTCGTTCCGCGCTCTCGCTTGCACTTCAAGCCTTAAATGGAACGCCTCAGAGCGAGGTAACGCCGCATGAGTCATGTTTTTTCGTGCGTGCAGCCGGCTCCATCGAATTATAAGACGTTGTCACGTCAAAAATTATTTGTTATTATGATATTTGATTAGGTAATTTTACTTAAAAAGTATTAAGTAAGCAAAATGCTCACATTCTCAGAATTTTCCGAAAGGGAAGAAATATGGATCAAATCCAACAAAAAGCCCTAACGAAATTCGAATTATCGACGTATTTTCGTGTAATAATTTCATATACAAATATACATCGTTAACGTAATGACAAGAAATTATTACCTTTGTGGATTTATTTGGAAAAGCATCATATTATTTTTACCTTCAGGAATAAATGGGCTTCCTTTGTTCACCGTAGCAGAATGTGATTCGTTATTCGCCTAGTCTTTGTGCCTTTTTTAAGACCGATAACGTGTTTTTTTTTCTTCAAAATAATGACTTCACATTAAGATAATCTTACCTTAAGTATCACAAGCATTTCTCTGCGGGCCACATTCGCTTTTTTCTTCAACAGTCTTTTGTCATTCTAAGAGAATGTTCCTTCAATATTGTAGATATAATAGGTACCCCTTTAACTGCAGTATTTACCTCAAATAATGGTATAATTTTCTTCAGTGTTTTGTGCTGTTAACGTTTACTGATTTTTAAAATTATGAAACGTAGTATAGCGAGCTTTATGCTTTCCATATTTTAATGTAAGGGTAATTTAAAAACTGACCCCAACAAATGAATTTAGACAAAGGCTGAGGAATAACTTGCGCTAATTATTTTGAAACTAATTATGGACTGGACGTATTCGGGTGAGGCTTCGTAAGGCTTGCTGTTGCAAATTATTTTGTACCCCGCGCCAAATAATTACCAGTCATCTGCACCCTAATGGAACCTGTTGCTGAAATGTTTAGATCGAAAGTAGCAAAATTAGTAGAACCATTAGTAGGTCTGAAAATTGGACTAGTTGTTACGGAAACGTTATTCTGCTCCTGCTTATTTCAAGTTAATCCTTTCGTTAAATAATTAAAATATTCGCTTGTAAAGGGTGGTA
Source organism: Agrilus planipennis (assembly GCF_000699045.2). Taxonomy (NCBI): domain Eukaryota; kingdom Metazoa; phylum Arthropoda; class Insecta; order Coleoptera; family Buprestidae; genus Agrilus; species Agrilus planipennis. The sequence goes on from NW_020438889.1 coordinate 249,326, forward strand.
TAAAACGGTATAATCGCACCTTTGAGAAAAACTATTTAATTTAACTTCATCACTACCACCTTCATATATATNAGAGAGAGAGAGAGAGAGAGAGTGGGAGAGAGCATTTGAAGATTATTTGTTGCATATATTATAGCAAAAGCTTACAGAGAAATGGCACTTTAGCATGACTAATCACTTATTATAATTATAGACTTCTTAGTTTAGTTAGTTTAGTTTTCTTACGATTAGTAAACTCCGGAGATAAAAATCTTCAGTGTCTCAGAGTCTCTGAAAGTGAGACTCGAGTCTCCGTCTCTCATCGAGTCTCTCTGGTGTCGCTGAAAGAGACTGTCGAGAGACTCTAGTCGCTCATAGAGAGATTCTCATTTCGTATCCAGTCTCTGAACGAGAGACTCGAATCTCTGAACGAGAGACTCGAGTCGCTCATTGAGAGATCCTCATTTCGTATCCAGTCTCTGAACGAGAGACTCGAATCTCTGAACGGGAGACTCGAATCTCTCAATAAGTGGTGTCTCGATAGACACCATTAAAAAGTTCAACATATTTCAGAGAACCCAATCTTTCTACGAGAGACTCCAGTCTCTCAATTTTTCAGTTTTATTCATTCAATCTCTCTGTGAGAGACTCGAATCTCTGAATTACCAATTTTATCGTTCGAGTCTCTCATACAGAGACTGCGAGAGATCCATAAAAACACCTAGGCAATCACTGAGAGACTGTGAAAGACTGTGAGAGACGCTCTCAGAGACGCTGACAGACTCTGAAAGAGACTAGGGAGAGACTGAAAATTTTTGTTTAGGGCTGTTATGTTTTACTGGTATTACTAAAAGGCTAAGTAAGCCATAGTTTACCCATATTTACCAGCATGATGAGAAAACTGTCTGGGATTTCCTTGTCTAATACAGACTGGTAAAGAAAATTACTGAAGAATTCATCGAAGGCTATTCTATCCGTAGCAGGTAGATCCAAGATCGAGAACTATGTAGCCTATCGAGCTACAAACTAGTTGCCCCTTAAATCGGACACTAATTGGCAAACTGGGAGCAGAACCTGTATTCTGGGGCCCTGCGCCATCAGGTACCCGTACATATAAAGTGGTAGCCATCGCTGAGAGACAACCTTTTTTCAGGGTGCCTCTTTCTCATCGAGCATCCTTTGGTTCAACCTTGCTCTCATCTTAATTATATGTATAGCCTCATTTTGGGCCAAATTACACACCACTGACGGCTCAGATTATCCTCTATTTCGGTTGGTACTAGTTCTTCCTATTTAATGGCACATTTGAGTGCCAGCTGCTAGGTACTTTGCTCAGGGTTTCGCTGCGGCTTCAATGGTATACCCAAACGGTTGCTTCAGGATTTTCGCCCATTTCCGTCAGTTACTTCCCACCTTACACATTACCTCCAGTTCACACAACTGCGTGCATATCATAGGTTGCACAAACATAGTTAACCCTCAAGCTTGTTAAATTTTTAGTAATGATTATGTTCTTTATGTACTACATTGTTGATGAATAGATGTTTGTTTCCTTCATTGATTCTTTCCCATCTCTCTACAGATACATATAAAATTTATTTCTTGAAAAACTTTTAGTAAAGGTAATTTTTAATTGGTCTAATAGAAGTTAATTTATTACCACGTGTTGTAGATATACTGTTTTAGCAATTTAAAATGTAGAGAAGTGTTTCAATTATGTATTAGTCGATCTGCGATAAATTAACATAGTTTTAATTGAAACTGCGGAAAGTTAAACTTCCACTGAACTTGTCACGTTTTCTTGCGGGAAATTACCGTTAAAAGTTAATTAAATCGGATGCAATTAAATTGGGAATGTTAGCAGTCTTTCTATTTAATTGTTATTAGCAAATTAAATGTGCTTTTTTTTTTCGAAAAAAAAAAACTATAAATGCATTAACCTACATTAAAATTATAAAAAAGTAATGCTTATGGGTTTATAATGCATGATATACTAATAATACAAAAAGGTAAAGTTTGAATGTAGTAGATAATTTCGAAACTATTCATACAATTTCAAAAATTATTAACAACGGATTGACTTAGTCAGAACTTTTTCAGGTAACATACAGTAAACTAACGTTTCGTCTGAAGAAGAATGTATGGCTGAAACGTTGGTTTATTGATTGTTACCTTGAGTAAGCCATTTCATAAAATTATAGATCCTATTTGTCTTAGTTCATATTGGGTTAAATTAATTACAACCATCATCGTAATTAAAAGTAGCAACATTTTTGACGAGGTTCGAGAATGCTCAAATCAAACACACTTGTGGAGCTTTTTCTGTTCGAAACAAAGTTGTCTCTGATAAACGTTGATTAATATCTTTCTAATTTTCCCAAATAACCACACAGTTTGCTTTATGATCAGCAACAGGCAATTAAGTTCAGAGTGCGATACACGCGAAAAAACTCTCTCCTTCTTTCATTGTATACGGAAACCTCAAATGAGATTGATAGAGAAAATAATTAATTATTTACCCGAAAGAACTTCTTGAGAAGTTCTAATCAAATTAAAGAGGAAAAACTCGTAAGTCAACTGCAATTGATTACAGAGAGTGGAAGACATATCGGCGTCGACTTTCTCCGTAAGAGCTGCACCATTTTCGTTGACATTGAATAAGAGACACAAGCACTCGCCGATGTCGACGACAAACTAAAGAATATCGTGGGTTGGGGATTTGTTTTCCCTTTTTTTTTTTGTTTTTTATTGCCAGTTACTCTCGCGTCAGTTTCATTTTTCGCCAGACGACAAGAACGCCGATTTATTATCCCGAGACGTGATGATGTTTCCTTGTATTTGTCTGAAACCTCCACGATATGCTTGCTACGTATATTATTAACGCAACTTTCGGTTCGGAAAGAGAACTTATTGAGATTTATGGGAATAAGTTATAGCTGCTTGTTTTACCTGCTCTTTATTTTTATTCAGCCATCACTAGGCTTAACTACTTCTCGCACCAATGTGAGAACTTCTATTAAGTACAATAATGGAACGTCTTCGACGCTGTTCTATCTTTTGGCGAAAGCTATTCCTGGGAAAGCATCATCTGCGGTAGCACGCTCCCTAGAAACTGCTAATAGTAAATGATTTATGGGATTTTTGTATGCAAAATACTTAGCTAAGTACTATTAAGATATTGTTCGAGAGGACAAAATAAACAGATTAATGGAAGAAGCGAGACGGACTGATTATTCTAGGTATTAGGATCTCTTCTACTTTTAGCATGGATGTAGAAAACGTCAGAAATACAGTGTATAGAGATAGGCCCAATCTAGGAGGGCGGGGGGCAGACGGGGAAATGTTCAGAGCGGTAAAAAAGAAGGGCGATGAAATTGACGGTGTCGGGCGGTTGCACGGGGAGAAAAACCTTATAAAAATTACAATAGAAATCCGGCTGCACGCACGAAAAAACATGATTCATGCGTCGTTACCTCGCTCTGAGGCGTTCCATTTAAGGCTTGAAGTGCAAGCGAGAGCGCGGAACGAGCGACAAAGAGGCACAATCGGCCTCCGTGTTCGGCGGCGTTCCACATCTCTACTTGAGTGAGCGATGCGTCCGCGTGGACAGCTGCTTTGCAATAATACATTTACATGTTTTCGTCTAGTATGAAGTGCAGTGAAAAGTGAATGTGGTGTCAATTGTTTATAGCAACGATAATTGCGGCGATAAAGGTAATAATTCTTTCGATCTTAAATATATGTTCAGTGATATATTGTCGAATTGAAGCTAGAGTTACAAATAAAAGAGTTGTAAATAAAAGATGTAAAACAATTGCTCAAAATACATTCATACTTGTAAAAACTATGTTGAGTTGAGAACAGAGGGAAATTCTCCCAAATTTTTTGCTTATTAACATTTTTGAACTCACAACTTTTTCCGTTTCGCTTATGTTAACAACAACTAAATAGCAGTACTTAATAAGCTCAAATGTAAATTATTAATCTTGTTGAATTTTAGTGAAACATACCAAAAAAAGGTGGGAGCTTTGTAAAACATAAAAAAGAAGGCTGTGTGGTGAAATTAGTTAAACATTCGGTAGGAACGAAGTTTCTTACGCTAGTTAGCAAATATCTCTCTATGGAAGCAGTGAGTATACAGGGGGAGAGACACAGTTTAACGCTTTCGTGTCACGTACGACTTTTTTTGGTCAAATGGGATTGAAAGACACAAAAGTTTAAGTTTCTTTTCAGTAAAGTCGGACCGAACAGCGTAGCCTACATCTTAGCATTCGTGAGGATCTTGGTCCGATTCCGGGTTTTTCGTGAATACCAATTCTGCAGCTAATTGTAAGTCAACAAAAACATGGTCCAGCGAGTGTCAAGCGAATGAAACCGCAGGCACAGATAGTAGTTTATTAATAAGAATTTTATGCTATATTCGTATAATGGGCACTTTGATAATAGCTGTAGTAACTAACGAAATGATCGAATTTTATTTATCAAAAGTTCAAAACAGTCATTTCGTAACGCTTCCAATAAATTATCTAAACCAAATTTACTAGATATAACACGATTGAAACAATAAATTTCATTTTATGGATTGTATTACCTATTCACACCTGTTCAACCAACACACTAAATATCGTAAAGTGCAATTACGAGTATCAATTAATGAAATACAAATTAAAATAGTTTCTGAAACCACATTTGATACTACACAGAGATTGGTGGATCGGATGATTACTCCATGATGTATTACTTTAATTATAAACAGTTCAAAAACAAATATTTCACAATCCGCATAGATATGGCAGTAATTTAATAAGCATCACGCATATGTATATATGTCTACTTGTGCATATACATACATGTATTGAAGCCAATGTTAATTACATTTGCAATTTCAATTTCATTAATATTACAATTTTTATAATCTCCTATGATGATTAAAATTAACGAATTTCGAATATAAATTAAAAGACCATTGTTATAGGTAAATATCAGACGTTAAGGATAGTACCTACTATAAAATACGGTATCAAAACATAACCCCAAAAAATTGTCCTTAATATATTTAAATGCTTATATCTTTTAGTATTTTTTAAGTATATAGTAGAGCTTTAATTTAATAATACAATTCCTAGATTTCCTACATCTCCGGTAATATGCATAATAGATTGCAGTTTCATGGTATGCTAAGGAGCTGGTGATTTCTATTTTAAAAACGCATTATTATCAAAAAGCTTTTGTACATAGTGATGCGTACATATACTGTAGATCCTACCTGAAAGCTTGTAGTCTTCTTTAACGGCTTTCTGTAAATAAGTAATTTTTGTAAAAGCAGTATGAGAAGATCACATTCGGTTTTAAAAAATAGTCAGGATTCATCGAGTCAAGGTTTTGCGTATAATAAGTACTATCAATAGTCTAAAAAGCTTAAATGTTTCCTATTACAGAGACAATTAAAAAATATTTTTTTCTAATTCATATATTGCTCTGTCCATCCGAATATGATGCTTCAAATTGTTCATTACAGAATTCTCAAAGAGGAGAAAAAAAGTATTAAGACGTCCTATAAACCATCTTACACTGTAGTTGCCTAATAATTGGCTTAAAAGCTTGTAAAACCACTAAGAAAGCTTTAAGCTAAATCGTGTACCTATTATGGTTAGTATTGTTTACTTTGGAACCAAAATTTAGATTAATACTGCAAGTTTTATTTTATTAACCCCAATTTTTTTCTTTTTGTGACTAAAAATAGTAATGGTAGTATATCATTTATATCAAAATTTAGTTAGTATCTACCTTAAAAGAACGAATATTCAGAAGTGATATACAAAGGAGATGGACATTGTGTAAGAAATTCAGTTTAGCGAGTAAATAGCACTACATTTTTAACAAGTCTCTGAAAGTTTTACCCAAGTAATTTTCCTTTCACTGAATCATGAATTTTTCGAACAGATCTTTCAAGCGTGCCAATTTCAATAAATAATGTATTAAGCTTTTCTTGGTGGTTTAATTTTTAATATCTTATAAGTGTCTTGCTGTTTATTACCAATTCTGTTTTATGTCTGCTTGTTTTCTTTTTTTTTTAAATAATTAAGCCTTAAGAAATGAGAGCTGTGAGACTGAAGTATTCTATCCGTTTAAACACTGGAAATGTATTTAATTAAAGAAAGTGGTTCATCTCTTCAATTCCGTAGTGCATTGCAGTGTTTGATTTAGCAATCTGCAAGCAGTGCGGAAGTGAGGAGATGCTTTCACAATCGGCACTTTGGAAGAAGTCGAAACAACATCAGCCAGTCTGAAGAAAAACAAGAGAAAGGGGAAAAGGAACTTCAAAAACTCAAGAAGCTAATTTAAATTATCGTATTAATTAGAGTTCGAAGAGAAAAGCAGCGTTTTAGAATTAAATCAAAGGATTCAAAAGTAGATAAAGATAGCAAATCAAAGAACTCATCTACATGAAACAAGAATTAATAATTAGCATCTGTTTATTACTTATTCATTGGCTGTTTGTTGTAATGGATAGAAAAAAGTAATCATTAACAGCAATTGCAACTTTTTTGTGTGGAAAAGAAGCTAAAACTAAAAAACCAAAGGAAAAAAAATTTCAAAATTGTCAAAAGAAATTTTCCAAATCTTATTGCAATTTTCATCATCAAGTCGTTTCTACCATTTCTTTTATAAAAAAAAAACGGGACTTCCGTTCTTTTTCAGACTTTCTAAATGAGTATTTGTTCAAATTTTTAAGATGAATTTCTTCGTTACCTTCATTTGGAAAATGCATGTATTAAATAACTTTAAACTGTCTCCAGATTTTCTCTAGATTGTTAAGACATACTTAGTTGCATTCATATTTACAAAAACTACCATTGGGATCCTTCTGTTGTGGTGAAAAGATAAATATTGTCAGCAATAATCCAGTAATAGGTATAGCAGTTATCTGTTCATTTATATCACTGTAGATTTATCCCACTGTCTAGTTCTCTGGTCTACATACTATTTGTACCAAGTCTTTTGTATTTAATATTCCCTCAGTTAATGATGTTTACTTACCTATATTGTAGTGAACTATGGATTATTTCCGGTTCATAGGTTCCTCTTGTTGCGACAGCCTTGCAGAATCAATGTTGCCGCAAATATCGATCGCCTGCGGCATTTGTTCATAACAGAATGCATTATCATAAGTAAACTCTGTAGGTATAAATTTACTATTTATTACTAGCTGTACAGAAAAGACAATGCACCAGATGACTATTTTATAGCTACGGGTCATCTTAATATAAACATAGTACATAGATACATACATACACGCATACACAGGAACATAGGTACATATAGCAGACAAAATTTAAGACATGGTACAACTATGTCGTTTTATCGAGGTCCCTTGATATCTTTAGCAGATTCTGATCGAATTTTATGACATACAGTTCAGTTCAGTTAGCAAAGGATCACATAAAATGATTTGTTATTACGGATGCAAAAAGGTTCATGACTTGGCAAAGTCGTGAGTTGGCGGAGGAGTTTATTAAAAGGAAGCGAAGCTTTTGCCAAAGTGACTGCTATGATTATAAAATCGATAAGCGAACGGACCGCCAAAAAAAAGATGAATAAAGCAGCTATGTGAAACCCGAGGTCAGATGTCAAGTGCTCTCCGGATGAAACCACGAAATTGACTCGAGTGTTTTTTGGTGTAAACCTAAGATACTAAGTGGCCATTAATGAGAGTCTTGTTCACTATCGTCCGTCAGGCTGCTATTGCAATTTGTTCCTTTCTTGTAGCGTCGCATTTATTTGCTAATGGCACGTCCTTTAACGTTTATTTAGCCAACAATCGAGAATATACGATAAAATACTTGTGTTTACAATAGAAATCGATGCACTATTTGACCAACTGAATGACAATCTTTTGTTTTCTTGCTTTGGGAAGATTACTTCTTGTTGTCCTTGTAAAGGATACTGTCAAGTTTATACTTATGTAGCCAGAAAGTACGTGTAAGTCGCCTAATTAGTCAAATAATGGGCCCAGTAAACTTACAGATAACAATCAGCTAAAGTAGACTCGGTAATTGTTTTATTTGTTCGTAACTGTTGTGGGCGTTAGGGGATTAAGGATAACTATAGTTTTCTAATCCGGATACTTTTTATCACTCCACGGATACAGTTCATTATTCCCCGCACTGAATCTATCTACTGGATACTATTACCTATCCTGCAGCATTTCTCGTATCAGAGTGGGAGAGGGGAAAAATGAGTTGATGACTATTGAGCAGAAAAATGAACACACAAATATGCCGTAATTGAGATTGAGCTTGAGCATGTCTAGCACTTGCACGGAGAAAATGGAAAATGAAAATTTACCTAAATATTAAAGCTTCTTAAGCAAAAATAGTAAAACAATTTGGACCAGAATATTTAAAAATAAAATCCTAGCAGAAATAAATTTACTAGGTATTTTAGTTGATATTACAAATTTGATTGTAACAATTAAGAAACTTTAAATGATTTTTAAAGGAACATGTAAGAAAAAATATTATTACAAGTTACCTAATAAATCCTACTATTTCTACAGCAAATTCAGTCATTTACAATCGAAAACTGCAATTTTTCCATTGCCATAAACATTTAGTTTTCTCCATATGGTGCCACTGGTGTGGCGTTTAGTTCAAAGTCCAAACATACCCAAATATTCGTGAATGATGTGATGTATACGTTCCGTTGATATCTGTAGAGTGTCTGCTATTTCATTCAATTTCAATTTACGATCATTCAAAATCATTTTGTGGATTTTTTTAATGTTTTCGTCCGTAACAGCCTCTTTTGGGCGTCCACTGCGTTCACCGTCTTCGGTGCTCATTTCACCACGTCTAAACTTAGCATACCAATCCTTGATGGTTGATTTTCCTGGGGCAGTGTCCGGAAATTCGTTATCAAGCCAAGTTTTTGCTTCAACTGTATTTTTTCCCTTCAAAAAGCAATATTTTATCAACACGCGAAATTCCTTTTTATCCATTTTTTTCACAATAACAAAAGTTGCTTCACTAAAAATGCTATAATTCACAAACTAATGATCCGACAGCCGTCAAATTTATAGACGCGTCTTTTGAAGGTTAGGACTAACTGAAAATCATATGGATTTAGTTTTGGTGCCGCCATCTATGTGTCAGGCCGGGGACTTTTCAATTGACCCTATACATTACCTTTTACATATCAACGAAATTTTAGCTTAGCGAAGACGGGATCGTAACTTTTAAATCGATATTTCCTGCTTCAGTTTTTAACGTATTGAGAGGCAGTTGATTCTGAATGTATACTAAATGAATCATTAAAATAAAATTTTAAGTTACATGGTAAAAATAACCGGATATAGAGATGCAGTTTTCAATTAAAATCAATTGCATTTTGTATCCTTTATCCGGGCGCTACTGCTTGTATCCGTACCGGATAAGTATTACCACTGTCCGAAGCCAGCTCTGTCAGGCTAATTAATTTTTTCTAATCTACAAAGGACGTCCAGCCAACGTTAAATTTATGTACACATAGATTTTGTATAAGTGTACAAATTCCGTCGTTTATGGAGTAATTTCTTGTTTTTACGCCCCCATAAATTTGATAGATACGTAGGAACTTTTGGAAGTGTCGAAGCATCGCTGACATTGTACGACCCGTTTTATCACTTACGGAACATTAAACGGTGATTGATAAAAATATTTTTCAGAGAGATACCCCTTTAATGTTAATTTGATAAATATTTATTATTCTCGTGGACTCGAGATACTGAAACTGGGACATTTTCTTTGCTGAAAGGAAATGCTTCAAATTAATGACATTTGAAAAATTGAGCTTGAATAATAAATTTAGCTTTCCAAATTCAGAACACTAAGTCTGCCTTACCTAACAAATTATCCTTCTTGAATGCTTAGAAAAGATAAAATGCAAATAAAGTATGTTATATATTGGTAAGTCGTCTAATGTCGCTTGTTGAGTAGGGAATTTGTTGCATGCTTAGATCTATCGTAGAATACTCCCTAGAGGCATTTAATTTTAAACGTTTACAGACAACATCCGTCACGTATGTAACAGGACAATAAAAGTAGTAAGCCTGCTTGTGACAGCCAACAGTAAACATAATGGCATTTTACGTCAAATGTTCCTTGCTTAGAACCGTATGTATATACATTTCACTACAATTTGACTGTGCAGATTGGCCACCTTCTTCTCACAGCATAAAACTAATTTTTCTATTCCTTTGGAACAGTATTTTTTTTTCTGGTAAAAGGTATCCTATCTCCTTTTCTGTACCCCTAATAACGTGTGTACAAAATTTCATGATTCGTTTTACCCGCAGCTTCGCTCGCGTTGATGTCCTAAATACGTGTCAAAAATCATCAACGACCACATAAAATTAATTTTTCTATCCCTCGAGAACAGTATTTTTTGGGATAAAATGTCCTTTTTTGTACACCTGACAATGTGTGTGTAAAATTCCAGGAGGATAGGTTAAATAATAAAGCTGTCAAATAGTAGCAAACAAAAAAGCTCACATTTACAGTTATAATATTAGTTGGGATAAAAAACCCAACAGAAACCAAACTTGTTCTTTTACCTTTTATGTTCATGGAGATTACTAATTTGATTCCGGGTCCATCTGCTCTGGTCCAAGTTGTTCTATAGTTTCCATGGATCATTTAAACAAATGTTGAGAAAGTAAACATTCCACAGATTTCTATATATATATCTTAATTACATTCATCTCATCTTATTTCTCCAGTCATAACCCAGTTATTCCTGGGTTTCCTAAAAGGAACCTGAAGGGGACCTCCCGCCCTACCTTCCAGCTTTGCATTACAGTGTATGTCGCCAGGACTGTCCAACATTAACATCAGTAACTGTCTGTAATGTTTGTTTAATAGTACTGCATCATTGTTATTTCTTATTTTCTAACGGTTCCCTTTACCAATGAAGTTTTACAATTTAATAATTATTCTCTATACGCTCAGGACCATAAGGATCGAGGAAAGCCTTTATATTTATGACAATATTAAAGAAATTATGAATAATTAACTTTCAGTTATTTTCGTTTCAAAAATGACTAGTGGACCATAATAGAATAGAATGAATGGAATAAATTATTTTTAACTATCAAGCCATCAGCAGCGGACGAATGGATGGAGATACTTCAAGAGTTAAATTCAACAACAATGAACTTCATATATTTGAACATTGCACAACAAATGCGAATCAAATCACGCGAATCGGTGCATTTATATAAATATACGTACATATGTATCTACATATGTATGTACACCAACAAATAAAATAGATAGTGAATTACCATTGTCAGTTGAACTTGCGTGTAGTTCTCGCGAGTTTGTGTGAAAATTGGAATGTATTAATCACTCGCAAAAATAAGTTTTAATAGCAATTTCGTGGACGATTTAACAATAATGGCCATGAGTAACGTACAAAATTCCACTGACTCTATATTCATTTATTATAAATGAAAAATGATTATGGTGGATTAAATAATTAACAATTTTATTTCTGACAAAAAGTCATTTCGTTTCAGTGCAATTAAAATGCTTATATAGGTGCCTATGTAATACAATTTTTGCATAATCGTGGGTAAATGAATTAAACGCATTTACAATTCTAAAAAGACCAAACGAAATTTTTAAAAATGATATTTCAGCTTTAGCTGAACTAAAATATTCCGGTCCAAACAAAATCCCGGCAGAATTTTTATTCATTTACATATACATACAATTCGAACTGACCATCCAGTATGTAATAATATATTCGGAAGGCTAATTATGAACAATTAGCTGTTCAAATTGGATACAATTGTTAGGCTGCACAATTCAATAATTAAAACCAATATCCACATGCATATATACAAATAGATCAATATTAAATGCAAATAACATGAAGATACAACAAATGTATGTCATAGTGGAAGGCTAAAATGTAGGCATCACATGGGGTGACTGGTCTATTCTAAGTTTGACCAATAACTTTATAGGTTATAAATTGGTTGATACAAATCTAACCCGATTAATGAAACCTGTAATTAAATGTAAATAACATGAAGATAAAATAAATATATGTCATACCCCGAGATAAAAATGTTCAGTCTCTCTGAGACTCGAGTCACTCATAGAGAGATCCTTATTTCGTATCCAATCTCTGAACGAGAGACTCGAATCTCGGAATGAATAATTTTATCGTTCGAGTCTCTCATGCAGTCTGTGAGAGATCCATAAAAACACCTAGGCAATAACTCAGAGACTGTGAAAGACTGTGAGAGTCGCTCTCAGAGACGCTGAAAGACTCTGAGAGACTGAAGATATTTGTCTAGGGGGTGGAAGGCTAAAATGTATCCATACCATGGGGTGACTGGTTTATTCCAAGTTTGACCAACACCTTTTTAGGCAAACCGCGAAATACATTCTGACTAACTAAATTTCAGAGAATACAGAAATTTTACAAAACCACTGGAAAATCATCTAGAGTCTTTTTCTCAATTAGATAATCTCACGGGCTAACCTTAAATTGGTTAATACAAATCTAACCAAATTTATGAAACTTGTAATTTAAATTTTCGTCATATACTTAAATTATTTATAAAAAAGAACTTCCTTACTACTCTTTCTTTTTTCAAATCAATGCATAATATATTGCTACTATTAATTTCCTTGAAAAATATTGAAGTTCCTGATGTCTTCCTACTAACGAGCAACTAAGTAATTCCCGAAACTTTTATGAAATTTTCTTTCGATGTGTAGGCAGGTAGGTATTTTCAACATTAATATTAATTGAAAAATCAATGAAGTCGCTCTCGTAAGAGAAAACAGATCTCATTAATAACCGATGTTCTGAGCTTTTGGAACCAAAATGAAAATCGGATTACTAATCCTACACCCACAATACTATAAGTATTTTGAAAACAACGTGGTTGTTTATTGAAATATAATTAATCCCTATTTATTGTCTTAGAAACGTCTTTCTAAATCCCAATCTACGTATTAGTAATTTGCTCTATGTTTAGAGAAATGTAAACCGCTACAAATTAATCCTTAACTAGTGTTATCAAATTTAATATGAAAATATAATAATAGTAATTAGTCAAAATTCCATCGAATGATTTGTGATACTGTAAAAAATAATAACAAAACAGGTTTACTTTCATGAAGTTGTTACAATCGGAAATCCGAATCTCTCCTGATCTGTCGACTGATGCTGACTGAATCGCTGAGCCAATTGAGTTCAAAGTTGTTGGGAATGTTTTTTATCTGTGCACTTTTTTATATAAATTCAACTTTTAATTCAATTGCAAGAATCTTGTCTTTTTTTGCTTTTGCAGAGTTATTCATAGTGATCTTGACTTAGAATTTTTGGCGAAATTCACAGTGTATTTTATTTGATTTCATTGAGATAACTGTCAAGAATTATGTTACAATCTTTAGAAAGGATGATTGGTTTGCACCATTCATTTCTAAACTTGTTTTTAACTAATCCGATTGACCATTTTGAAATTATCGAATGGCGACTTGGCTCTCAGCTCAATTCATAAACAGGGTTTTTCAGCTTAGTGAAGTAAATGGTGTATTATTGGATGTTTATTTTGTACATTTCGCGGGCAATACCACGCGCTATTAACCTAGTGATCGTAATCGTGTAGTTTATGCGAAGTAATATTGAAAGGAACCATTTTTCCATATCTCGTTCATGCCCCATTAGTCGTTCGTTTTTATAACTTTCTCATGGCGACTAATCCTGGATTGGACCCTTTGCTCACATATTTGCTCCTTTTACGAGTTCTAAGTCGTTGCCGATTCCTTTTCCAGTTTCTTTCTTGAATCAAGGACATTTTATACAAAGCGCGACCAGAGATTAGACACAAGCCAAAGGAAACTAATGTCCCGGAAAGCCGAGAAGTAATTTGTCGAAATGTGTTTGCAAGAGCTGTTTTTCTTTATCTGTACCCAGCAACAAAATGAGCACTCCACTTTAATATCTACTGCACAAAAATGACGAAGAAAAACTCCATTAAATAAACCGTCCAAATTTTTTTGTTTATTAGTAGATGTTACGAAATAATTTAGCAAAATATTACAACCAACTTAAGCCGATTAACTGTCGCTTTTGAAACAATCTGAAAAGCTTACATTACGGTAAGCGCTAGATAATAACATCACATTACAGAAACGCCGCTTCATGTGAACAGTGTATTAATCGTAGTGGGCCACCGTAAGCCTTCGCTTATAGAAACAAAGTCCAATAAGTGCAATTTCAGGAACTGATAAGGGGGTGGTTCAGGGAGAGGACAAAGGTAAGGGAAATGGTGAGGAAAAGACGCAGAGAAATAATAAAGAGGCCTAAATATGTAATGGGTGCAAATGAGATAGTACAGATGGGTTGGCAGAGAGATTGGGTGCCAAGTTATTTAGAGAGAGGTCGTTGATATTGGATTGGAGTTTTGCAAATGTGTTATCTCTATTTTCAATAAACATTTTGCGTGGCCATGTACCAATTGTAATTGGGTCTACCAATAATTATGTGCTTTTGGTTACATCTTTTCACGCTTTTCAAACTAGTGTTTCGTAGTTTTAGGACATAAATGCTAAAAATAACGACAGACTTACACACACTCTCCTTTTGACTAGTATTATACTTACCTTATCTAGTGTAAACTTTACTATTAATTATCAAACCGTACACAGTTTCCTTTAAATATATCGAATTGTAAAAGTAGGGAAGTTAGGACATAAAAAAATCAAAACGTAATAAATGCGTTTCTTTGTAATTGCACATTGTATAGATTCCAATTTAAAAGCAGAGCTTTATTATTGGTACTTGCGATTCATTGTCCTTATATTACCCGTGAAGTTCTATTAAATTATTGTTCTTGTGCGTAATTTTGAATGCCCTAAGACTGTTTTCCGTTTAAGGAATTTCTGGCTTACACACCGTTTACAAAATATAGCATCTTTATGCAAATGAAATCCATTCGAATGCTTTTCTCCCAATGAGATGAAGGGACTTTAATCCGCGCAGGATATTGTAAAGCGTAACCGCTATTTCTGTTCCTTCCTTGAGGCATGTTGCTGATTCTTTCGCCTCCTCTTTCTTTCTTTTTTTCGTCAGGAACAATAAACCCCGATTCATGTTTAATGAGGTGGAATTGCAGGGCGAGAGCAGCAGGCGCGACATTGCCAGCACGTCGCGTCGCCATCCCCTGGGTTCGCTCGCCTTTATTCTCTCACACGAATAGTTGTTGGAAACTATGCTTCAGCACCTCTTCATTTCTCTGCCCTAATATTGTCTGCCGCCGCTCGGTTTCGCTTCTTACTTCCACCGTTTTTTTCTTAACAGGTTGTTCCTAGCTACTGGATGCTCTGGCTTTCCGGACTAATTAAATTCCTGTGCATTCGACAGGAGTTTCCTACTTCGTACCCATAAAGGAAAGTTATGGCACCGGGAGGATGTCATCTCCAAGAAATTAAATCTTTCCGGTCACGCACATTCGGTCTTTGTTGCATTTATCCTACTAAGAACTTAGTTTGAGGACGCTGACCGTTGACACATTTTCTTATTTCTTCTTCCTCTATGTATTCTCACATACAAGCAACGTTTATGCATCTTTAACAAACATATACATTAGTCAAGTCATTTATTTTATGAATCCGATTCAAACAATCATAATTGTATTTTCAATAGATTACACGGAGAAAGGCAAAAATTACAATTTTCGATTGTAAATGACTGAATTTACCCTAGAAATAATAGAATTTACTAGGTAACTTGTAATAATCTCAATTTTGACTTGTTTTTTTTTTGACGTGACAACGTCTTATAATTCGATGGAGCCGGCTGCACGCACGAAAAAACATGACTTATGCGGCGTTACCTCGCTCTGAGGCGTTCCATTTAAGGCTTGAAGTGTAAGCGAGAGCGCGGAACGAGCGACAAAGAGGCACAATCGGCCTCCGCGTTTGGCAGCGTTCGTCATCTGTCTCTCTCCTACTTGAGTGAGCGATGCGTCCGCGTGGACAGCTGCTATACAATAATACATTTCCATTTATCTCCTTCTCTATATCCATACAAAATATCTATCAAACGAATAAAATTGAAACTTTCTTTTGAAAAATGAAACCATTCCATCAGTATTTTCTTATAACGTTGTTACGTTCAACTATCGTCAGTAAACCGACTTTACAGACAATCTATTTTTTTTAATCATTTTAAGTTTTCTCGGTGCTACCTAACTTCATTGTTATGATTGGAACACCCTATATATTTTGACATTTTTGGTGTCTTTGTTTAATTTTAAGTCGATTTTGTTAACAGTTACCTATATCTATTTCTCCTAGCTTTTGAGATATTCAACTGTTTAAAAAAAAAAAATGATTTCCGCTCTTTGAATTAGACCAAATAACATTTAAACCACGAAAGCTAAAAACCTGCGGTTTGGACAGTTCGTTTTAGCATGAATTACCGTATCTTTTTTGCTATGGGCAAAATTTGTACGTTATTCAAAGTCGGAAATGTCGAAACGTACTTTTGGCAATCTCACAAGTCGAATAACGTTAAAAGATACCATTCGATGCGAAATTGAAAGCCCTTTCTAATGATATAAAATTAATAAAATATTAATCTTTAACAGTTTTCCAGAAAAAGTCCCTCGATATTATTCTAACCATTCTTCATCATATGATCTTCAGTCAAAAGTCACTTCTTCCTATCTTGAGTCAATCTTGGAATCTTGACACTTCTAACCATTATCATTAGCAAATTCACAAAATACCTTTGGTTATTTAAATGGTACATTATTTGCGTTAAAGCAGACTAATTTAAACATCACTCAAATAGAAAATACTTTAGCTTAACTATCCATGGAACAATGCCCAGAATTCAAATACGCTCACAAGCGTACAACTAACCTTATCTTGAATTGAAACTGAAATTAACACCTCAACGCCATCAGCATTAAGTGATGAAGGTAATGGTTTCCGTCCGCATTTACTGAATTCGGTAGGTACAATTAATTCAGCCTCGACCACCACCGTGAAGCCCTTTTATTCAATTACGTACTTGTATGTATGTATCTCTATGTATCGTTACAATCGAGGAAGGAAGGTCATTTCAACGTACGTATAACTTCAAATAGAACGGTCTTGTCAGCATGTCAGTTTGGTTGAGGTTTGTGATAATTGTGCTTTTATTGAAGTGAAACTTCTATAAGGACGGGGTATTACGATTTTCTCTGTCACAAAAAAGCGTTACGGTCGCGTGGGGGGAGGTTAGACGGTATACCGCGTTGGGAGAAGCGGTAGCGGCTGTGGGCGAGGAAAGCTGGCAGCGGCAGAGAGAAGGCAACGACTGTATTAGATTGATATATTGCGCAGTCGCTCGGAAAGCGGGGAATCCGCTAGAGTCCAGGCGGCGTGTGCGGTGCTCAGCTGTTGTTCTCTTACCTCTTCTCTTCACGTGGCTGAGCATCATTGCCTCTATTTGCGGTCTGTGTAAAAACCAAATCATAATTTGCAGTAAACCTGTGAAAACGAAATGTGTGCTGGGACACATAGTAGAAGTGAAACTTCAACGGACAAGTGGAAAACGAATGGCAACGGACAAGTGAAAAAACGAATCGCAAGAAAATTTTTACTTGATGTTTTACGGACAGGCTTTCAATTTGGACAAGTGAATTAACAGTCTGCCCGTAAAACTTGAAGTAAAAATTTTGTTGCAATTCGTTTTTTCACTTGTCCGTTGCCATCCGTTTTTCCACTTGTCCGTTGCCGTCCGTTTCTCCACTTATCCTTTGATGTTTCACTTCCACTATGTGTCCAGGCACACACTTCGTTTTCAATTGTATCAGTGTTACGTTTTCGTATAATAGAAAAACTGAAAAACTTTTGTGGGTATTTATTCCCACTAGCTACCAATGCTGGGAATGGGTGGATGGTGACTGGATGGCGATTGGTGAAGACGGACGAAATGAAGGTGGAAGAGAATAAAAGATTGTAAGTGGGATATTACTACCCCAACATTTGCCTAAGTGATTCAAAGAAACCACACAAAGACATGGATCGGCATAGCCGAATGTAGAATCGAACCAGTGTTCTTCCGAATGCTAGGCAATGGTCTAAACCTTTAGGTCTTGCTGGTCGGTCCGTGTAGTCCAGAATTTTTAGCGATGCGCTATGGGCTCCTTTCGATATCCTTATTCTTATTTATTGGTATTATCCAGATAAATACCCTTTTGAAAAATAACAGAATGGTCTTCCTCTGTGTGCAATTGCAGTTGTTTTTTGAAACATTGCCCGTTTTTAAGTAACTGTTTTTTTAGCCACTGGGTTCCTTTAGATGAGTTTTTAATTTGGATTTTCTCGTTCGATGTTTTTGAAAACTGCTCTCAGGTTATGCTTGCTTCAGTAGAAAACGTCTGCACAAGTTAACTTTTTACACTTTAATTACTTTTCCACTTTTACGTTGCCGGAGCTCGTTGGTGTATCGAATTTTTTCGCAATCTTTGTTCCTCTCTCTCGTTCTACAAATCCCTGGAGTTACCGGAAGACAAATACGCCTTATAAGAGAAAACTACAGGAAAGCTCTTTCGCAAACTGCGGAATTGCTTTAAAACATATATTTCCACATCTAACTTTCGCCCTAAAGATTTATTTTAGACCACTTGTTTAACTATCGTATATATACCCACTTTTTAGTAAGTAGGTAATGCTATTGTTTTGTTTGAATTTAAAACAACACACTCTAAAATAATAAATAAACCATGAGCTATTTGTAATATATTTAAAATTTAAAAAAAAAAAATATGCGTTCTCTCCCTCCACTTGAACGTTAAAAACAGTGACAGAAAGCGGTAAAAGGTATGGTTTAGGATGATATAAAGAATATCTGATCAACTTTCGATCCTCGGCGGATTTCACCTTGCACATGCATGGTAATAGTTATTTATTAGTTTTTATTATCATTTATGGGTTGCTATATCTTACAGAATTAAAGATTAACTTAACTTTTCTCGTAAATACAAACGGCTATTTGAATGAATTATTTTATGAATTTTAATCCACTTGACAAGTGAATATAGATGAGAGATATAGTAAAACTTCCTGATGCTAAAAAATAACCTTCTGCAGCTACTTTAAACAACCGATAAACGACTTCTTGAAATCCTATTTAAGGGGTAGGAAATAGGAAACAGTATTACAATAGTTGAAAACCGGCATTACCAGAGATTCCGAAAGGAATAGCATAAAGAGTTCTTAAACGTGAACGAAGGATTTCCAAAGAATGTTACCAATGTTTTTGTGAAAAAGTAACCTACCGTCCAACACAAGATCCAGACACTGATCAGGTGTGATCAGAATAAAGCACTACATAATTTGTTTATGTCCTTTTGAAGGTCTGCCTAAATAATAATCTTTTTTGTACTCATCATCATCATAAGACTAGTTGGACACGCACCTCCACTCTTTCCTATCCTAAACTAGGACAACCCATATCCTTAACCATTTGCGAACAGTAATCTAATCTAGATCTATCTCTACCCCTCTTAACTTCTCTTTCTACCTCTAATATGTTTCTGACTAGTCCTTCATGCCTGAGAAGATGTCCAACCTATGCCGCCTATTTTTTATCGACTTCCATAGAGTCCTCTGTTCTCCTATTCTTTTTAATACCTCTTCACTTCAAACCTTCTTTATCTACGGTATCCTCATCATTCGGCGGTAACACTACATTTCGAACGCTTCTAACCTTTTATTCTCCACCTCGCCCATCGTCCATGTTTTGCACCCGTACAGCGCCGCTCTCCAAACGTACAACTTTAACAATCTTTTCCAAATTTCTAAATTAATCGTTCGTGGGCATTAAAGTGACTTCTTTTTATTGAAGGCGACTCGACCCTGCGCTATCCTCTTCTTTATATATCCCTACTACTGCTTCCGTCCTGACTTATCTGACTTCCTAGATACCTACAATCAGCCACTTCTTCTAATTTTTCGTCTCCTATCTTTATATATGCTCTTTCCCTACTTTTATACTGAGAGCAAAATAATTACACAGATATTTTGGTAGGATTAATGACAAGACTATTCCTGCTGGAGTACTGACTGAGATTATCTATGGGTCATTATTAATTCCTGATGCAACATTTATTATATCATTATGATGGAAAAAATGAAGAAGTTGCATATCATTTGCATAAGAGTGAAGAAGACAACTCTTCACAGAATTTGAAATATTAACAATATGCATATATTAAGAACAACAACGGACCATTGTTAAACAAGGAACGTTTTGGAACGTGTACACGAATTTTCCCTGTTTTTAGTAAATATTACCAGGCTAATTTAATTTTCACAAAAAAATGAAATTGGCGTAACAATAAATAAACATTAGGGATGATTTTGTCGGAAAGTCGTCTAACTGAAACAAATGACGCTTTTTGCTTGAAAGGCGATAATTTAAATCTGTTTTTCAAGCGAAGGCGCTTCGGTGACATAACTACCGGAAGTGAGAAAGAACGACCGTCTAGATTAGAAGGGCCATACCGAAAGCGTCATCTTAAGGCTTCGACTTAAACTAATAACGTTCTCCCTGAATCGTTGACAAGAGCTCGGCGCAAGGGCGTCAACAACGTCGGAGCTTTAGTTCGCTCGAGGAATTATCACAAGTATGTTACATTGCTTGTTTGCTTTTACTTTTGTTCAGTTGTCGGGGCAAACTATTTTTCAGGATTCCATTTCAAATGCAAACGCATTTGCATTTTCAGCAGAACTCTTTTCACCGCTAACGTGCAGGTGTGAATGCAAAGCTCCGATTATGTTTGCAAAGCTTTCCCACTCTGCACGTTTCTGTTTTTTGCCCGGTCGTGTTACCAAAATTGGATATTTCTAAATCGGGAGCGTATTTCGCTTTTCCTCAAATTTCGGATATGAACAACAGAATGACATTAACCTTAGTACCTACCCTTTTGTAACGATGATGCCTTTTATTTTTTATAAAAAGTATTCACACTTGCCAGGGTTAACATTCTCTAATCTACATATGTATATACGTTATTAATTGACACAACTTTTATAATTCATAATTACTATGGTTGTTCAGTGGGTTTGGGGTCTTTTCAACTGTTATTTGGTATTTTAATAGAGACATTTCTATAGTTTTGGTAGGAAATCTGGTCTTGGTCCAACACGAAGATCAATTTTGTCATCACTAAATATGTACATGAAAAATTAAATACACAACTAGCTATGTTTTTACTATTTTTATTAATAACTTTCGCTGATATTAGTGTTAAATAGTAATTTGATTCTGACCTTTTTACTCCACTAAAACTAAATGGTTTCATTCATGCAATTATGTATTTTCTTATGAAAGTGATAACCCTAAAAAATGAAGTCTATAATTTATTAAAGGGAAACCTTTATTACATCGCCTCAAAATTTTTCGTTCATCTATCGCATGTCGCATTACAGCCAACCGCGGAGTAGGGGTAAAACTGAAAGTCGCTCTGCATTGTGTAGCATTTATATTCTCACTCATTCGTGCAAGTGCATGACAATTACTTTTACAGACTGTGAAATTCAAAGCGACAATGAAATTATTGATAGAATAACTGAAGTTCAAAATAGTTCAATGATGATTTAAATAAATATTGTTCTCAGTTTTTGACATGCGTCTATCATCAGAATGATTGTATTTATTATGTATTTTGTACTCTCATACGCAGATTGAAATTAAAATTTATAATTGAATATCTTGTTTACTACTGATTTCCCATTATCATTGTCATTTTTGATAAGATTAAGAACGCGACTTTAATTTTAATACCCTAAATTGAATGATTTTCCGAAAATTTACAGTTAAATGCCTACAATCCGAAAAGTTTCACTTGTATCGTGGTTTCATAAAACCACACAATTGTTTTTTAATGTAGTGTTTCACAAAATATTTCATCCTATTAGTTCATAAATATAATATAAATTAATAAATTGAATTAGTTGAAATCTCAAATCGCTCATAGTAGATTGAAAGATATACCTAAATAGACAATGCCTAGAATTTCATTAGTGCGATTTTTATAACTATCGTATTAGAAGTCAGGGCAAAAACCCAGCATTAACTCACATGTAACCAAGCGAAAGCGTTCCGGCATAAAGGCAGAAAATATATCAAGCCCCGCATTAGCGATCTCTACATTAAACTATTAATCCATCCACTGTTTCCTGTCTGCAACAGAGTAGCACTTGTGCGGAAAGGATTAGGAAAAGAAAACGTACGGGAACAAAAAGAAAATTCCAGCGAGGAGGTAATATTTTCTCATATAAGTTCGTATATAACGTTCTAAAGAGGACCTGTAATTGTTTCAATTTCTTTGCAAATAATAAAAATTATTGTTACATCGTAGTTTGCAGAAGGGCATGTAGTATGATAAGGCGTTCGCTTTTAGTAAAGTTCAGAGGAATGAAATGCAGTCTTATAGGGCTATTTATTACTAATTGAACAATTTATAAGAACAAAGGCTTTCACGGCCGGAATCCATAGTAGAATGAAGATATATAGCCCGAATCTTCATTCTACAATTGAACAGTTTTCATACTGTTCGCATTGTTCAGTTTCAACGAATAAGAATAGGTAGTTTTAAAGTAGAAAATTTTTATTATAAAAACATGAATCCATTCCTACTTTTTATGAATTTTGAAAGTGTTTCACTCTTTTGTATTTATGTTATTTTCTCAATAATTTCCATTTTGAAAACAATTCTCATAATCTGCTGTCTAATTTACTACAACAGGATCAATGTTGTTGTATAAGAATAAATTTTATGTCATAATTTGGTTATTTTCTTAATACTTAACGAAAAAACAAGTTGGAGTGCAGCCTTCTTGACATTATTTTTATAGGCTTTTTATCTCCCAACTGTCGTAGAAATAAGCTTCAATCTAAAAAGTCATAACTTTTGATCGCCATCGTAAATTCTTTTTAACAATGTGAATGATCCTTTGTGAAAGTATAGACGATACGTAGGTACGTTGGAAGAAGGACATTATAATACCTATTCCATTCCTTCGTTATCTATCGTTGGTTAATAAAACTCTTTAAAGTGCACTCAAAATTTAATGAATAAAACTTAACAGTACGTATATGTTTTTAACACAATTTGCCTTTAAAATTGATTATTTATTATTACAATAAATCGTATCTAATAATAAGATATGAAATATTATTCTGAAAATTCGTTTCTGAATTTTTACCCACTACACACTTCGCACTACCTCAAATTAATTAATTAAATTAAATTAAATTGAATATTAANGTAGAAAATTTTTATTATAAAAACATGAATCCATTCCTACTTTTTATGAATTTTGAAAGTGTTTCACTCTTTTGTATTTATGTTATTTTCTCAATAATTTCCATTTTGAAAACAATTCTCTTCGAATAACGCTGCCTGTTTTCCAACAACTTTGTGGTCATGACTACTTAGGAATGGTGTAGGAAATCCCTTCCATAGTTGGAAAAGTAGGTACCTTTTTTCCTTGATGACCATCCAGGAATTGGACTATGCATGTTATTCTAATACGTCTAGCAGCGGTAACACCTATATCTTGTTATAGTCGACGGAAGAAAGTTTTCAATAAAAGTCCTATAAAATTCCACTTTTCTGTATTGTGTTCAAATTCATAAATGTAGAAGGATTGATGTGGATATTCAAACAAATTCTGATCAAAAAATTGCTCTTCTGTCATTGTTTCAACAATCGTGGTTTTGCAACCAATATATCTAGGCTAAAAAATTCAGAGGTCAATATAACCCATATTCGCTGGAACAATTTGTCACAAAACTTGTTTACCAAAACCTAAACAAACAAATGAGGCGAATGACACTGAACGTTGAAATCAATAACTTTTGTGAACATTCATCATCACGTCTTTAATCCTTATGTTAATGTTTAAGTTTTACTTCATTTATTCATGAATATGTTTCAGTTTTCCTTTCACAGATAATAGTATGGGACAAATATAATTTGTAGCAGATGATGCAAAGGTCACAGGTCCCTACTAAAGCATAGGACCACGCAAATTGCAGTGTGCTTATTTTACTGCCTATTGACTCAGATGATTATAATATGTTGCGCGTCCCTATAGGTGAATGTCATTGGTTGAACATTGTATGAGTACCTAATAATGCGGCAGTAGTACTTCAGCTCTGACGATCCATAACTTAACAAGTTACATTTATATGTATATCAAAACAGCCTCCTACATTAGTGCCTATTACTTTAGATGTGGCCTCTAATGCTAAAAAGATTCTAGATCCAAGACGCCAGACCACACCCCTTAATCCCGTTAAAAGTGCAATCTGCAATATGCAAATAATGGTGTTGTCTATTATTTGCTTTTCATGTTTCCATATATCTATCTACCCTAGACAAAACTTTTCAGTCTCTCTCCAGTTTCTCAGAGTCCTTCAGCCTCTCTAAGAGCGTCTCTCACAGTCTTTCACAGTCTCTCAGCTATTGCCCAGGTGTTTTTATGGATCTCTCACAGTCTTTGTATGAGAGACTCGAACGATAAAATTGTTAATTCAGAGATTCGAGTCCCTCACAGAGACTGAATGAATAAAACTGAAAAATTGAGAGACTCTCGTAGAAAGACTGGAATCTCTGAAATATGTTGAACTTTGAAAATTTTAACCATGTCTATCGAGACACCACTTATTGATTCGGTTCGAGTCTTTCGTTCAGAGATTCGAGTCTCTCGTTCAGAGACTAGATACGAAATGAGGATCTCTCTATGAGCGACTCGAGTCTCTCTTTCAGAGACGCTAAACAGTTTTTTTTTTTACCGTCCCTCGACAGTCTCTCTCAGCGACACCTGAGAGACTCGATGAGAGACGGAGACTCGAGTCTCGCTTTCAGAGACTCTGAGAAACAGAACATTTTTGTCTCGAGTATACCTGCTTGGTTTTAAATACGTCGATTACTCAAGTGAAGCCTAATGACTTAGCAAAGTGAGAGCATTAACGTTAATCAGTTCATAGTTGGAAAGCAATGCAGTGTAATTGAACTACACGATGCATCGCTGGCGTTAGTACTGATAGCTACCGGTTTCACGACATTATATGCATCGGCATATCGTATAGTATACCATACGTGTATCCAATTGCGTCAATTCCCGTACTAAATTGGTGATTAAGTTATAAACTGAATGACACATCATCTCCGGGATTTCTACAATAATAATAATATGGATTAGTGACGAAATATTACATATTACACATGTATGTATTGATTTTTCATTTTTCGGCTAAAATATACATGAAAATTTTCATCTATTGTTGAAATATCATTATCAACTTTATACCTTGATCGACTCTACCGGTGGGATGTTGTTCTCTTATTTAAACGATCATGGAATTTTCTTGATTATTTCCCGATTTTCCCGACGATTTCTTTTCGTCCGCTAATCCGCGCCATTCTCTATCGCGTTGCGGGCGCATCAATGGCGCCGCCTATATCGATCGCTTGCGGTATTCGTACATAACATAGACATTAAAGTAAAGGGATTCATCCTATTTATTGTTACGGAGAACATTTTATTAATTTAATTAGTTGTTTCTACATCTTGTCCTAAAACTGAATAGTACCTAAAATCCATCCATTAGGAGAATTCTTCATTTTATAAATAATAAACTTTATGATTGGTACGCTGGTAAAAAATAAAATTAATTGCATTGTCACCCTCTCTTGCTTAACAATTGGTACCTATGTATGTTGAAATTGAAAATAAAGCCTCTCACTAAGTCGCGGTGATTTTCTCATGTCCTTAATACAATTTATCTTGAATTTATTTAAATATGAGACATAAGAAGTGACTTATACGAGTGGAATGACAAAATAGAAGATGTATGGTCGATTAAAGTGCCTTATACACTTTGAAGTCGAGAAACAGTCGAGTTTCCTAAAAGAAAGGTATTTATTACTGCAAAGTTGTAAAACACGAAGAAGAACGGCCGAACTTATAAGAAGTTTTAGGTTGGTCATATTTAATAAAAGTTTCGCATTTGAACCGTACAAGTGCCAAGAGAGACTAATGGAGAGCGCTGCTTGTAATAAACTTTTACAACTGCGGAACTCGACCAACACCAACATTTTTCTGACATTGATAACTAAATTTATCATAATATAAGTACACCCTGTCTACAAAATCTTTAAATATAACACGTAACAGTTTTTCTGAAAATCGTTTAAAGATTCGGTTGCTATTGGATATCCGATAGTTTCTGCTACGGTTACTGATCTCCATAGTATCCCTGGTGTCAAGATATAATGCAAGATGAGCTTATCTCATATTAATTGACTATTCCACTTTTCATTTTTTACATTTTAAATATCCATGTCTTCGTCCTGATTGAAATATGGAGAACTAGGTATGCAGAACTGGTTTCAGTATGAAAGTGCAATTAATTACGGGTTTCGAGCTCGTAACATTCGAATAACCACCATACATTAATGCAATAATTAGAGACGGGAGATTTACGACCGGAATGGACGCAAATAGTACGTATCTATTAATTTTCCGGAAATGTTGATAAACATTGATTTATGTTGACTGAAGGACACATTTTACTTTGAAATATTTAGTTTGTATGAAATCCGAAGAACTTTTTAAAAATGCCCACATAAATTCGAGTTGTTTGATATTATTACTGTAGATGTAAAATAGCACTTAAACTCAGTCACAATTTTGAGCATTTGTCATATATTTTTACGGGTGGTAGATATGAGGTAAAACAAAAATACTGGTATGTAAAAGGAAGAAAAAGTACGGAAAGAGCGAATATAGAGATAGGATACGAAAAATTAGAAGAAATGGCTGATATTAGGTATCTAGGAAATCAGATTAGTTAGGAAGGAAGGAATAGTAGGGTTATAAAACAGAGGATAGCGCAGGGTCGAGTTGCTTACAATAAAAAGAAGTCACTTCTATGCTCGCGAACGGTTAATTTAGAAATTCGGAAAAGATTGTTAAAGATGTATGTTTGGAGAGCGGCGCTGTACGGATGCGAAATATGGACGATGGGCGAGGTGGAGAATAAAAGGTTAGAAGCGTTCGAAATATGGTGTTACAGGCGAATGATGAGGATACCGTGGATAGAGAAAGTTAGAAACGAAGAGGTATTAGAATGAAGAGGAAAACACAGGACTCTATGGAAGTCAATAAAAAATAAGAAATAGGCCAGATAGGTTGGTAGGACATATTCTCAGGCATGAAGGTCTGATGAGAAGCATATTATGGACTGAAACAGGAGTTAAGAGGAGTAGAGGTAGACGTAGATTAGATTACTGTTCACAAATAGTTATAGATGTGGGATGTTATAGTATTAGGGAAATGCGATTCTTAGCTCAGGATAGGAAGGAGTGGGAGTGCGTGTCCAACCAATCTTTGGACAGACGACCTTATGATGATAATGAGGCATTAGGTATTAAATTAAACGTGGGATTAATAATCGGTTATTTATTTTTGAAAACCATTGGAAAACAAATAATAGGAAAGATAATAGTTGTCATTTTCTTTTATGTTGTGGTTAATCCCGCTTTTCTACCTAAATCCGTTAGTATCTGCATTAAACATTAGAATTGGAAATTTATGACTAATGATCACAAATTTATTCATCTTTCTGTGATTTTCTAATTGCTTGAAAACAATTCTCATAATCTGCTGTCTAATTTACTACAACAGGATCAATGTTGTTGTATAAGAATAAATTTTATGTCATAATTTGGTTATTTTCTTAATACTTAACGAAAAAACAAGTTGGAGTGCAGCCTTCTTGACATTATTTTTATAGGCTTTTTATCTCCCAACTGTCGTAGAAATAAGCTTCAATCTAAAAAGTCATAACTTTTGATCGCCATCGTAAATTCTTTTTAACAATGTGAATGATCCTTTGTGAAAGTATAGACGATACGTAGGTACGTTGGAAGAAGGACATTATAATACCTATTCCATTCCTTCGTTATCTATCGTTGGTTAATAAAACTCTTTAAAGTGCACTCAAAATTTAATGAATAAAACTTAACAGTACGTATATGTTTTTAACACAATTTGCCTTTAAAATTGATTATTTATTATTACAATAAATCGTATCTAATAATAAGATATGAAATATTATTCTGAAAATTCGTTTCTGAATTTTTACCCACTACACACTTCGCACTACCTCAAATTAATTAATTAAATTAAATTAAATTGAATATTAAATCACTCATTATGTTGTATTGTAGGAAAGCAAAAGTAGGGACACAGCGAATACAAAGATAGAAGACAAAAAATTAGAAGAAGTGGCCGATTTTAGGTACCTAGGAAGCCAGATAAGTCAGGACGGAACGAGTAGTAGGGATATAAAGAAGAGGATAGCGCAGGGTCGAATCGCCTTCAATAAAAAGAAGTCACTTCTATACTCGCTATCGGTTAATTTAGAAATTCGAAAAGGTTGTTATAGTGTATGTTTGGAGCACGGCGCTGTACGGGTGCGAAACATGGATAGTGGGCGCGGCGGAAATGAAAAGGTTAGAAGCGTTCGAAATGTGGTGTTACAGGCGAATGATGAGAAGGTTAGAAATGTAGAGTTATTAAAAGAATAGGAGAACAGAGGACTCTATGGAAGTCTATAAGAAATAGGCAAGGTAGGTTGATAGGACACCTTCTCAGGCATGAAGGTCTAGTCAAAGACATATCAGAGGCAGAAACGGAAGTTAGGAGGGGTAGAGGTAGACCTATGTAGATTAGATTACTGTTCGCAAATAGTTAAGGATATGGGATGTTTTAGTTTTAGGGAAAACTAGCTCAGGATAGAAAGAGTGGAGGTGTGTGTCCAACCAGTCTTAAGACTGACGACCTTATGATGATGATGTATTCTTCATTCAAATACAAAAAAAATAGTGTGCCTGCAGACTGTTTGCAATAATTACAAGATTTCAATGACAGTCTCTACACATTAATAAAGTGTCACCCAAATTAACTCTACGTATATCAAATGTTTTTCCCGCAAGTGAACG
Organism: Agrilus planipennis; assembly: GCF_000699045.2. Classification (NCBI taxonomy): domain Eukaryota; kingdom Metazoa; phylum Arthropoda; class Insecta; order Coleoptera; family Buprestidae; genus Agrilus; species Agrilus planipennis. The sequence goes on from NW_020438889.1 coordinate 278,385, forward strand.
AAAACAGAATACTTATCGGTTGTGTCGACATCACGGGAACGACGTTCACTCTAAATATAAATTTTATGGAAAATTCAAGATATAATCGATAAATAGATCAAGTACAATAGAGTTTTTTGCATTTTATATCTTCCAGAACCTTTCTAAAAGGTTCAAATAATGTGCAAAAAATTGACGTATCGATATTTACTGAGGATTTTCGAAGGCTTTGTTCAGTTAATAAAGAGTTACTGCCACTGACATAAATGTAAGTAAGAGCCGTTATTTATAGAACTGAACCGTCGATTAACTAAATAACACTTTCGAGTGTGTACTTGTAACTAGAAAAAAACGATCGATGTGTCTGGAGCTTTAAAATAGATCTTTGGTCTTTAGTTTTATTTGGTGAATTTATATAGTTGTGTATATTAGGTATATCGTACAAAATAAGCATAGTCGAATATTTTTGATAAAATGAGCAAAATTCTTCAATAGCTTTATAACTAATCAAGCATTTCATCACTAATTAGAAGCTACTTAAACTTCGGTTACAGGATGTAGTGTTCGGAAACTTTAATTAAAGCGCTGCTTAATTATCTAACTTGTGCAATTTACTGTTCGAAATATGTACTTTAGTACATGATAGGTTTCAAGATTCTGAAAGAAAATTAATTGCTTCCAATAATACGCGCTTAGCAGCGAATAATCGACAATCGAAGTTCAACAAATTACCTTTTTTGTCCAGTTACCAAATGAAAACGAACACAGCATCGTGACATTGAGAAAAATTAATCCGTACTCTAAAACGAAAGCTTCTTTAACTAAAAAATAAGACAGTATTGTTTCAGCGGTTACTTACTGTCGTCTTTAAAGAAACACATATGAAAATTGGAAAGACAAAATTGTAGTGATAATTTAAACTGAAATACAAGCAGAAGTATTTTAATTGTTGATAAAGGCAGAGGGCGGTTCAATAAGTACCCGTGTTAGAAATGAAGACACCATTTTTTTTTTATTTTTCATCATAGTCCCCTTTTAGAAAGATACACTTCTCCTAACGTTCCTGCCATTTTTTTAACCCCTCCAGAAAGTAGGATTTGTCGAACTCTCCAAAATACGCCCCTGTCTCGGCGATGACTTCCTCGTTTGAGCTAAATTTTTTTCCCGCGAGCCATTTCTTCATGGTAGGGAACAAGAAAAAGTCGCAGGGAGCCAGATCGGGTGAATACGGGGAGTGCGACAGCAATTCATGTAGTTTGGCGGCAACAACTCCGTATGAATGTGCTGGTGCGTTATCATAGTGAAAAGGCACCTTCTTTTTCGCCAAATACGTCCGTATCTCCTTCAATTTTTTGTCGAAGCGGTCCTATAACTCACTGTAATATTATCCAGTGATCGTTCTTCCTTACGCTAAAAAATGCATGAGGATGACGCCTTTCGCATCCCAAACAATCGTCACCATGACCTTTCCGGCCGACGGGACCGTCTTCGTTATTTTTAGAGCAGATTCACCCGGAGAAATCCATTGTTTTGATTGTTGCTTGATTTCTGGTGTGTAATCATGAATCCAGGTTTCATCAACGGTTATAACTCGACGCAAAAAGTCCTTCGGATCTCGCTTAAATTGCTCCAAACACTGTTTCGAAGTTAACAGCCGCATTCGCTTGTTCTCCACCGTGAGCAATCGCGGCACCTATCGAGCCGACAATTTTTTCATCGGCAACTGATCAAGTAAAATATTAATTACCGTTCCGGTCGACACACCTACTGCCTCTTCTACTTCGCGTACTTTCATTCGTCGATTAGCAAGAATCATGTCGTGTGGACTTTTTCAATTATTTCCTCGGCAACTACGTCTGCCGGGCGTCCTGGTCGCTCCTTATCAAAAACGGATGTTCGCCCACGTTTAAATTCATTGAACCAACATCTAACTGTGGTCATAGATGGCGCATTTCTTCTTATCCAAAAACAAAAAGCGAGTTACCGAACGATATTGCTCTTTTTCCATCTTAGCGAAAATCACGAGTCATGTCTTACTCGAATGACTACCAAATCCAAACTAACTTATTAATCAGTCTGAAATTTGTTTTGGTGTCGTTTGATACATGGCAGCACACGATGATAGCACCAACTTCCCTCAGGAACGTCCTTTGTCTTCAAACACGGGTACTTATTGAACCGCCCTCGTACAGTAGATGTAAGCTTTATAGTATCTGCCTATAGATACCATTTATGCTAACACTATAAGAAATTTATTTTACATAGTAGCGCCTTATGTACTGTTCTTTATTTAACAATAACGTATTTAAGACACTATATAGTTTTATGCTCCTATTTATTTCACAGTTTTTAATTTTCGCTTTCGCACTATTTATATCACTTATAATATCATCAGTATCATCAATTACGGACTGCTTGTTGTCAGATGATCAACGCTATTTATACAACCACCGAACATTGCTGATATTTCCGGAATGCTTAAAGTAATTTTTTCGTGTAATATTGTCGATTAACAAAAACATGTAGAAGGGTGCCACCGCATATTCTAGTTAATATACCTACCTTATCCACTGAAGATATATATACATTACATTTTTAAATCGCTTGAAACAAATACTTGCATATGCTTACTTTAATTTTTTGGAAGTAGTTTAAACCATAAAACCGTCAATTCTTATTAACGGACTTTAACCACTGTTAATTTTCAAAATTTCTTCAGTTTTAACTCTCGTGCTTAATTTAATGGAGAAATCAATCCAGTATGTAGTATGTAGATTAACTGATGATTATCTATTTTCAATAAAGCATGATTAAGCATTGGTTTATTAAAAACATACGTATAGTATAGATACTAATCCCCGATAACTAGTTCACTAATCAAGTATATAGGTGGGTATATTACATAAATCAATGCAAGCAATGACAACAACAGCGTCCTATTCATTCGGCTTGTCTGGTAGCGTTTGCTCTGATTACTGAATTTTGAATAGTATTTCGGGAAATACAGTAAGAGGGAATTCAGTTCATTATCTCCTACAACATCGACATTATTCATTCGAACAAGATTTTGTGGAGAAACTAATTAGAGCTATCTCGATTATGAAATGTACCCACTCCTTGATTTAACTGTGACGTACCAGACGAAAATTAATGGCGCATTAATGGCAGCCATTATTGGTCCAGTACAGAAAAGTTCCTGGATGATAATATGGACCCATCAATGACAATTTCTAATGGGTGATTAACAAAAATTATCACTAGCCTCTTAAAGCAAATATATATTAGATCAGTTATTGGTAATATGTAAAGGGTCATGAATATAAATTGTTGTTGGCTCATTGATGTAACCTTAGGTATTTATATGAGATTACATTAATGGCGTATTACATAGAAAATGAATAGTGCCGAAATTAGGTGGTGTACTTCGCAAATTGCTGATGACATTCCTTCATGATTTTCCTCATCCCAAAAAGGAACATATTTTCGTTGGCTCGCAATTCTTAAGAAGCCACAATGCGTTGTGATTAAATTTTCCTTTAGGCGAATGTGCCTTAATACTAATATAAACGCGAATAGATGCTAGCACACGGATAAAGATTATGTTAATTAATGACTCTACCCCTCGGAGGTAGCAGCGGCAGGTACTGGAATTTGATTTAAAGAGATAGTCATTTTAACAAGGACAAAGGACGAAGCCTGTTCAAGGATCGCGCTTCGCACAAGAGTCTTTTCTATACAAACTCTACAGTGAAGGTAGTGTTAATAAAGGTGAACTACCGAAACTCGATCCTTTATGTTCACTATAAATCTATTATATATGTATAACAATATATATTATACATATACAACAGCGTAGAAGGCTGTATTATTATCTCTTGGTAAATCATAGATTTTCTAGTAAATTTTACGATGACATGCTGTTATATGTGCATGATAACCAGAGTATTAAGAAGAAACTTATATATGACAACTTTATATTATCGAAATATATACTCACAGCTAGATAAATAACAGGTTTATTAACTTTATTTCGTTCCTATCCTAACCTGAACTTTGCATACATTTCTATATAGTTCGTTCTGCGTTTATTTGTTTATTGCATAGTTTCGCAAAGTATATATTATAGAAGTATATACTCATATTCAGGTAGTGTTAACTGTAGAATTTCATTCTTTTATGTTTGTCAGTGGCGACCCAAGTGGGACCGCTGTAAGGGGTTTAAACGCCCCATAGGCTGGAAATTGTTTATGTATTATCGAGTGTTATCAACGATTTCCGTAAAAAATTCTTATTTTTAGCAAAATGACACGATTGTTCCATTAGAACTAAAGCTTAATAAGAAAGTATTTTCAGTATTGCTAGATAATAGAGTAATTCGTGTCCTGATTAGGAAATGCAACGATATAGTTCTCTATAATTTGTTCTGTTTTTCTTTTAGTAGATCCTACTTATTAAACGGATCGGTATATTAAATCTTAAGTAGAATATTTTCTCCGTAGTTATTGTAATAACCTTATCGCTAAAGTCTGGGGTGGTTTCTTAACAAAGAAGATTATCTCTATTTAATTTTCATATTACTGTTAGTTTTCATTTGCAGCTGAAATTGTTCGTCAGCGGCTAGATATGCTCCGAATGAAGGCCGACATAATAGCATTATTTAAAATGGTTTTATTAACGCCCGCTAAGAGGTGAACGGTGCAATTTTCCTTTAATGTCGTCCATTATTTTCCCTTGTCTTTGCCAGGGATCATTTTATGCACAGTTTATTCAGTACAAAGGAGGATGTACTTTCGCTTTGGAATTAACTTTTCTTCATTTTGAATCTAATGTTCTTTATAAATTAGCTTAGTCGGCAAAGGTGAAAGAATTTCCCTGTTCGCAACAGGAAATTTAATACTGTTTTCTCAACGTGAAAGTTGTTTAAATTTTCATCTACAGTAAAGCAATGTTCGAAAAAGCTTTCACTGGCGGCGTTATCCAATTAATGCTTGATATTAAGTCTTGATACCCATGGTCTAAGATTGATTCTATGAGAATACTGAAGCAGGCGTTTATTCGACGTTTCGCCAAAAGGTTGACATCCTCAGGGAGCATAGCAAAGTTGAAATGTCTTTCGCTATAGTTTTGTACTACTACTATTTAAAACGTTATTTGACAAAATTCCCGTATTAGAATTTGATTTAAATTTTCCACTACAGTTTATTGCTAATTGTAGTGTTAAATAAGAAAGTATTAAAATTTTTCGATTAATTAACAATTATTTAATATTATGAGTGTTTCTATTACGCATATAACATCAAACCAAATAGTCAATTTTTACCATAATTGTAGATAGATATAGAAGAATTTTGATCTTTATATATTTAACAGCTGCTAACCCTTCATCTACCTTCTACCCCTTCACTCTTTGTCGGCACTTTTTTTCATAAACAACTGCTCCTTTCCGAGTAATCTTGCCGACATCTACAGATATAATCATATTCTTGATAATGAAGTGTTTATTACGTGTTTGCACTGCTGTGCCGCTTCTTTGGTTCAAAATAAAACCTGAATTGTATTTTAATGTTTATTAATAAAAACAACCTCAATAAAATTAGTTAATAATTAAAATTAATATTAATGATTACATTTATGTTTACGCTGATCAAATAAATTTATTTATGTTATTGTTACGTGAGATTTGATGATAAATGTTTATTTGACTGATCGTTTTGACTGAAGTGTAATGGTTTATTCAAAATTTAAAGTCTCTTCTCTTTATTACTGTTTTCCCTCCAAGCGGGTGGTAACGATACCTGCTTGGGGTTTCCCAGAAATATACGTTTCAAGGCTATTTCTTAATATGTATTTGAATTTTAATCAGGGGCGAGTACTAGAATGGTTAGTTACTGTATTTACAATCCAAGACGACAAAGGGTAACGGTAACAAACCGCTGTATCCCAAAACGGCCAAATAAAAACGAATTCAATGAATTTGACAAGTGTTTAGACCATTGCTTAGCATTCGGGAGGACGCCGGTTCGATTCCGGGTCCGTCTGCCTTGGTCCAAGTTTTTCTGTGGTTTCCTTGGATCACTTAAGCAAATGCTGGGGCAGTAATATTCCACAGATAATCTTTCATTCTCTTCTGTCTTCATTTCGTCCGTCTCAACTTTCTCACCCGAACCACCACCCACCCATTCCCACGATTCCTGAAAGCAGGCTGAAGAGGGCCTTCCGCCCTACCTTCCGGCGTAGTCCGGAGGGACTGCCCGCCCACCAGCATTACTGGCTGGTGGGAATGAAACACCCAAAAGTTTTTTTAAAAAATTTGACAAGTATAGTGTTGATCTTTATACGGAGTTTCTGTTTCTAATAAGACCAATTTCTAAAATTTAGATTTTTGACTGTACCTTGAGCTCATATTTTAAACTTTAAACTAACGCTCGTATTAAGTTTTTTAAATTATTATTGTGGATTATTATAATTCAGGTAATTTCTTTTTATTGTTTTTGATCTTAGTAGACTATCTATTAATTTTCAATCTGACTATGCGAATTCATACTACATTAAATTTTAAATTATTGTAAACCAAAACTAATGGCATCCAAAACTCTACTTCAAACCCATTTGCTCTCATTGAATATAAATTGGCAATTCGAATATGGATGGCATGGCAGTGGGTATTATAAACGAATTATAACTGCAGCGTTCCTATTAAATGTGATTTACATCAAGATTATCCAAAATGGTTTTCTCGCAACTCGTTTTGTTTAATTCCATCCACTGTATGCACAAATAATGTCGGCGATTATTGTAAAATTAATCAGACTGAAATTTCATCAAATCAAAAATCATTTCCTTCTATTATTTGTTCGATTTTGCAATTCATTTTTCCATTTATTTACTAAAAAAAATGATTTCTGTACCATATTGTATAATATAATTTCTTATTAACTTTATCTGCAATTAAGTGATTACAAAAGATAAAATAATCATAAAATTTGGCAGGCCGTTTTGGACGAGCGACGGAATTTCGATTGACAAACACTTATCAGGGACCTAACTGCGGACCAAATTTCGGAGGGGTGATGAAGAGTACAATTCTCAAGATGTTTTTACATGCGTTTACATTAATACTTTTACATATCTCGTCATTCATAATAATAATACTAAATAAAAACTATATCTCTACACTTCCCTAGACAAAAACTTTCAGTTTCTCTCCAGTCTCTCAGAGTCTTTCAAAGTCTTTCAGAGTCTCTGAGAGCGTCTCTCACATTTTTTCACAGTCTCTCAGTTATTGCCTAGGTGTTTTTATTGATATCTCATAGTCTCTGTATGAGAGACTCGGACGATAAAATTGTTAATTCAGAGATTTGAGTCTCTCACAGAGAGACTGAATGAATAAAACTGAAAAATTGAGATACTCGAGTCTCTCGTAGAAAGACTGGGATCTCTGAAATATGTTGAACTTGGAAAACCATGTCTATCGAGACGCCCCTTATTGAGAAATTCGAGTGTCTCGTTCAGAGATTCGAGTCTCTCGTTCAGGGACTGGATACGAAATGAGGATCTCTCTTAGCGACTCGAGTCTCTCGTTCTTTTGACAGTCTCGTTGTTTTGACAGTCTCTCGACAGTCTCTCTCAGCGACACCAGAGAGACTCGATGAGAGACGGAGACTCGAGTCTCGCTTTCAGAGTCTCTAAGAGACTGAACATTTTTATCTCGGTTTATAATTAACACATCTTACAAAATCGTATCTGCTTTTATTGTTTTTATATTGTACAATTCATGTTTGGAGTTTCTGTTTGTCTAAATTAATTTTTATTGACAGGATCTATCAAGATGTACAAATCTGTTTGAATAATTTTTAAAAATTGTACAAAAACGTTGATGTTGGGATGTGTAGGATAAAAGTCTTTACTCAATCATCTGTGTTAAACCATAGTTAATTAATAACCTTTTAGCATAATCTTAGCCGATCTGATTAGATAATTGGGGAACGTAGAAATGGCAGGGTGAATACAGCCGGAAAGCCGCCTCACCACCCTGCATTTTCGTGATCTTGAATTCTACTCCCCGGTTATTAAATATTAATTCCGTTATTTAACTGACCGCTAATTGGCCTACTTACACATTAACTAAGTAAGTATTGCAATTTTAACTAAATAATTTCGATGTATCAGTGACCGAAATAAAAATTTATGGATCTGTATAACAATATCATGTAAATATTATCATATATATTTCAAATTCAATATAGATGACATTCTTTTATAATATGACGAATAAATTATAAAGTATTATATTTATTTTAATAAATAGTTTTCAATTCTAAGAAATACTCCTTTCTACAATAGCTATATTTATGATATTATATAATCTCATTCGTTCCAACTACGTTTCTTATCATTGACTAAGAGATCTTTATAAAAGCATTCAAAACTTTTTTGTGAATGCAGCATTTCGAAGAAATTCCCGGTAAGAATTTTAACTGGGAAGCTGGAAAAGTTTAGACGTGATTTACGCAATCATATTCATTAACAGAAAATTAGTCGGATTGCTGAATGTTAAAAGAAATGGCAATTAGTAAAACTTTTCACAACGTAGCTGTCTTATACTTTTTAGTTTGAAAACTGCCTCATCTGCAACTTTTCTTCTAAAGATGCAATTTTTCAGTTGCAAAATGATCTCCAAGTTTTAGGAAGAAGACTTCTTTGAAAAATAAAAATTAAGCGGGCAACAAAATAGTTAAATTAAGGATATAATTTTATACGTACGTGTTGAAGTTTTAAATAGAAAATGGACTAAAATAAAGCAAAGTAACGAAACTGACTGTGTAATTTGCACGTCTAGGAAAAGGTGCAAGAACTTTAATTAGCGTGTATGTTTTGACTGTATAGAGTGATAATAGTTGCAAATGTGAATCTTTCATTTTACTCTAGAAGCTCTCATTTACAACTTAAATAATTTATTTAGTGCTCATATAAATTAATTCTATTTTTTTTCGCTTCTCGATGCCTCAAGATATAGCGGAGACAAGGTGTATGACATCAAACATTGTTTATTAGTAATTATTTAACATAATTGAAGAAGTCTTCAAGCGTCAAAATATGTCTGCAAAATATTTTTTTATTAATTGTTAGCTACNATTCTATTTTTTTTCGCTTCTCGATGCCTCAAGATATAGCGGAGACAAGGTGTATGACATCAAACATTGTTTATTAGTAATTATTTAACATAATTGAAGAAGTCTTCAAGCGTCAAAATATGTCTGCAAAATATTTTTTTATTAATTGTTAGCTACGTATTTCTGCTAAGTATTTCGGAATATAACATAAGATTTTTATTTTTTAACACATCATAAGGTTATCGGTCCTAAGACTGACTGGACACGCACCTCCACTCTTTCCTATACTGAGTTAATCTTCGCATTTCCCTAGAAATAAAGCAACCCACATCTTTAACTAATTGCGAACACTAATCTAATCTAGGTCTACCTCTACCCCTCCTAACTCCCGTTTGTGCCTCTAATATGTCTCTGACCAGACCTTCATGCCTAAGAAGGTGTCCTACCAACCTATCTCGCCTATTCCTTAGTGATTTCCATAGAGTCATCAGTTCTCCTATTCCTTCTAATGCCTCTTTATTTCTTACCTTCTTTATTCATGGTATCCTTATCATTCGCCTGTAACACCACATTTCAAACGCTTCTAACCTTTTCTTTTCCGCAGCGCCTACCGTCCATGTTTCGCACCCGTATAGCGCCGCGCTCTAAAAATACAACTTTTATAATCTTTTTCGAATTTCTAAATTAGCCGTTCGCGAGAATAGAAGTGAGTTCTTTTGATTAAAATTAACTCGACCCTGTGCTATCCTTTGCTTTATATCCCTACTACTCCTTCCGTCCTGACTTATTTGACTTCCTGTATATCTAAAATCAGCCACTTCTTCTAATTTTTCATCTCCTATCTTTATTTTAGTTTTTTCCCTACCTTTTCTTGCATACCAGTATTTTTGTTTGACTTTTATTTATTTTCATACAATACTGTTTTATAAATACCGCTTCACCCTACGGGGACTTTCAATATACCAGGGAAGCTATAAACTAACCGATTTTCAATAAAAAGAGCGGGATGTTTATGAAGGATACGTAATTTTCATTTACTGAAAGTAGCCTAGGCATCTTCATCAACTAAACCTTAAAAAATATTTTTCTTTTCCGGATTGTCTTAAATTTCATAAACACCTACTACAATTAGAAATTTGTAAAACATCTTGATTTGCTGAAACAGTTTTTGAAAATTGGGGAAAATATCGGACGAGTAAAAAGTCTCTTGTTTCAGTTTCCGGCGAAGAGGAAACGGAAAAGCTGCCTTGCATTGTCTACGTCCACGGAGAGAGTTACGAGTGGAACTCCGGAAATCCGTACGACGGAACAGTTCTCGCATCCTCTGGCAAGGTTATTGTGGTCACGATAAACTTTAGACTGGGAGTGTTAGGTAAGATTCATGTTATTCTGTGTAAAAAACTAACATGACGCAGTCTGAAAATTCACGTATATGTTTGTAATAATACACATACGTGTGTATGTATTGACCAAACCCGAATTCAGTAAGTTTTGGCTAAACATTAGTCCTTACAGGTTTGTTCTGGACTGGTACCAGCCAAATCCGATTTCACTATAAACTACTTTTGTCTAACCCAAAAGGCCAAACTAAATTTTAAATTCCTAATAAGGACAATCTAAACCGTAGATTCCCAACGATGACAGTAACGCATCCCACTGTTTTTTAAGGATAAATTTAAAGAGAAACGGGATGGCTCAATAAAAAATACATTAAATGATTGACAAATTATTAACCTTTAATAATAAAAACAATCAAACATAACAAAAACCAGAAACCTTATCAAAATGCCTATCAAACTAAAAAACTCCAAAATCGAGATTTGACTTAGGGTGCTGGTAATTTGGAATATAGTATTCCAAATTACACTTACACTTTTTTCACATTTGCTAACACTTTTCCTTGGAAACTAAAAGATTTCTTATCTTTGTAACAGTTTTATAGTCTTTAGATCTTTAGATAATCAATCTTTTTTAAACAAAATAAACTAAAATAACATCTAATTAATTCCAAATTATGCTCTCTTTCGATATTCCACATTAACAACATGCCATCCCAACATAAAATTCCATGTCACATTTTTAATTGTAGGTATATTCACAAAATCATAGTAGCATCATAAACTAACAAGGTCAATTAATAGTTGAAATAATTACAAAGTGGCGTCCCGTTCTTAATACTCGATGGGTTCGTGTGTCGTATGACTATGTTTACGGTAAAAAAATACAGATAACGTTTATAATTATTTAGAGATCGAAGTATTCCAAGTTACCTGCAGTATCCCAAATATGCTGCAGTTCCTCTACGTCTAATAAACCTTTTTTGATTTAAGTTTAAGTTTGGCCTTAGCAGTCAGTTTATCAAATCGGATTTGACCGGTGACGTAATGTCCAATTAACCTTCTAAAAAGTGTTTATGTAATATATAAATATAAACTGTTACATAATACAAAAAACAATATAAAAACAATTTTAAAGAACTGATGCAAAGCAGAATCGCCCAAATACTTAAACAAAAGTAGTTGTTGTAAACGGTTAATTCTGGAGGCAATGTAAACAATTCCTAAACATACGCTATCTTGTCGTTTCTATAATGTATCGACGTATGGTAGATAATAACATCAGTTCATAAACTTTCTCTGCATATCGCATCTCATAATATCTCGCTTTATTAATGTGAACTGACAAAGATAAACTACAGGAGATGATAATGCAGTGATCGTATTATAGATAGTTACCTACATAACTTTAATAGGTAATAGCATGAAAGCATTCTAGATAGATAATAGTGATTTTATTTGCGATGTTAGCACCTTCGTCGTAAAGAGGATGTAACTACAGTTAGTAGTGGTTACCTTTTAATGATAGTTCAAGTATAAAATTGTACATATATCTGCTGACGTATTAAAACATAATTAACAATAAAACTTAACTTAGAGAATTCGTAAGTTTTAGACTTTAGTAGGCTCTCTTGTTAATGGCTGCATCGGCTATAACAAATTTGTCGGACTTGGAATACAAATAATGGGAAAAACTACATGGTTTTTGTAAATATTCTGCTTTAAAACACAAATAATTTAAATGGGAAGTCGACATGAAATCGATGATCATTGAGAATAATACGTTCGCCTGCTTATTAACCTTTCTCGCGTCTTAAATTTTGCAATGTTAAATTATAAACAATAGATAAACGTTTTTCTATTTAAAGTATCACTCTAAAATATAGTTATATGGAGCATAGCATAAATTTGATATTAACAGTTACAAGATCAAAGTCTTAACGATTTCTTAACAAAAGAAGTAACATCGCTGAATAAATTATAGCATAAATGTAATCGATTGGTGTTATTGGCGATTATTCTCATGGGCGTAGCGAGATATTTTTCTTGTAGGGGAGCAGATTTTCAATAGCTGTAACTTTATTGTAGGTTTAAAGTGTCTAGTTTCTATGTTTTAAAACTTTATGCTGATACCGTGACTCATCAGAGCCTTTTCCAGGGGAGGCAATGAACTTGCCACGGGGGGGTAGTACACTCCTTGCCCCTACCTATCTACACCCATGATTATTCCGTATTAAAAAGTCAGGAAATATTTTCTTTTATGTATGAGGCAGATTAATTAAGTCCCTGTTAGAAACTATAAAATTTTCAAACCATCTTTTTGCTTATTCTACACAAATTGTTTGCACAGTATGACAAACTATGTACTTCCGTAAAATATTTTCCGAAGGTGCTAAATGCAAGATAGAAAAACTAGTCATTTTAGTAAATGGTAAACGATAACTGAACAATGTAAAATGTTGAAAGAACGCATCCTTTTACTAAACCTCAATCGTTCATTGTTATCGGCACTGGAAGAAGCACCGCTCTATACATTGTGTAATAGCGAGAACCTTGTCACTCTCTAGCTTTTCCGCTTTCAACATGAGCAGAGAAAATTGCGCTTTTCCTATGTATCAGCGTGTAAACGATTTCCTAGCGTACGAAACCTAAAAGGCATCGGTTTGTTCGAATCTCTATTTATTACGAATAGGATTATTTTACATCAAATAAGTTGTAACTTCAAGACTACAAAAACTTTGATTGATATTGCCATTTTTTTTCCAAAACAATTATATAATTGTAATAAATCAAGCTACATACAAAGGGTAAATTCTTTATATTTTTGTGAAACCACAACCGATGTTTCGCTTCAAGTATGAGACATCGTCAGGAATAGGTTTGCATCAAAGTGTGTGAATTCAACGTTGTAGTTATTTTGTTGCAGTTCATAATAATATGAAACATGGTGAATTAGAATAATTAATTAATTACAATTATAATAGCACACCGTAATATCAAAATAATAAATATTATAAAGAGCAACAGGCAGTTATAGAACTGGAGCAGCAACGTAGAGAAGTAAATATTAGGAAGGGAGTCAGACAGGGATGCCCACTGTTACCGCTACTTTTTAATCTATACATTGTAGTCGTGATCAACATCATTAAAGACAGTACAACTGTAGGGAAGGATATACAGGGGTAAAAGATTAATATGCTTAAATTTGCAGATGATATAGCAGTATTAGCATCTAGCAAGGAGGAGTTAGAGATAGCTTTAAATAAAATGGAAGTGGTATTGATAAAACACTATTGTATGAAAATAAATAAAAATAAAATAAAAGTACTGGTATTCAAGGGAAGAAACACTAGCGAATATAAAGATAGGAGACGAAAGATTAGAAGAAGTGGCTGATTTTAGGTATCTAGGACGTTAAGACGGATGAAGAAGTATGGATATAAAGCAGAAGATAGCGCATGGTCGAGTCGCCTTCAATAAAAAAAGTCACAGAAGTCTTTCAGATTCATTTTTAGAGGTTGCTGAAGTTATTTAAATAAAACTGTGTACACTAATTAGGTAGGTAATTAGGTCTTTAAACAACAGCTCATGTAACAATCTACCTAACATTTGTTTAGGTCTCTATAGCTAATGATTATTGGCACTGATCATGAAAACCGATAATATTGTTTTTTTTATACGCCTGATTTTGTTTTATTTTTAATCTAGTTAGTGTATTTAACGTATTTCACCACTCGATAAGCAACCGGATTGTTTCTACTATTATAAATATTAATTTAAAATCCGTATTTGGCGAAGGCGCCAGGGAGATTTATAAGTATGATATATATTGCTTTGATAAACTAATTTAAATATAAACCGTTTATTTTCGTTTAGATGGATAAACAAATATTGCTTCAATTCTATTGCAAACATTACGTTAAACATATTTTAGAACGAGAATAAATTCAATAGTACACCCAACGTTATTTCAAACAATCCTGTTTGCATTGATGTATTAAAATAATAGCATATGTAACAAAACAAACTAACTCAAAAGCGTATATTCTGTCCTATCTAAGTTTTTACTTGAATGCTCTGAATGACAAGCTAAAGGAACAATCTCGACACATTGTTAAACTAGTTCGTTGTATGCCTTTAAATTTACATGAACTCCGGACTCGGGACTCCGACTTTAGAGCTGAATCCGTAAATGCGGTGACGCTTTGTGAACGATGTTTTGTCCTCTCTCATGCCCAGCATTTATTGGAAAAGCCTTTAAACGACCGAAAGTCCACTTAATGCAACTTCAGTGCCCATATGTAGGACACTCACTTCTTCCTGTCTGAATAATATTATCTGGTCTCTCATGTCCTTCTGCAAGCTCTTTTTTGTTTAACATTCACTTGTTTGTTAGTTTTCAGTTCTCATTTTCATTATTTTTGTTTAGTACCAACTGGGTAATCTGAAATTATATAGGTAGTATTTGCGGATCAAGAAAATACAATGAGGAAAATTTAAATGGGAGGATAAGTCATGGGAAAGAAGAAAGTATGACCAGTACCTTACGCAGATTATATAGTATTGATGGCAAAAATGAAGAGGGGATGACAGAAATGGAAGAACACGGATAAATCGAAGAAAATGAGAAGCAGAAAAGGTGGTGGAAGAACGAAAAAGGTAATGTTTACATGGGAAGGAAAAGAAATTAAAGAAGTAAAAATTTATAACTACCTAGACTACTTCATACAGAAAAGCAACGGGAACGAAGAGCAAATAAGAAACTTAAAAAAAAAGGCAACTGCAGTCTTAGGGAAAGTATGGAGCATATCTGGCAGGGATTTCAAGAAAAGTGGGGAAATAAGTATATTTATTTAAAGTACCTACTGGTATAAAGTACACTGATATAAGGAGCGAAAATATGGGGATCCTCAGGGCACAAAGAAATCGAAGGAGTATAAAACAACTACTTAAAATAGATCCTCAGGCTTGGTCAAACAACAACCTACCTACTAAAATTAGAAACAGACACAGAAAGGATAGCAAGTAAAACAAGAAAAAGGGTGATAAAATATGAAGAGAAAATTAGAAAAGAAGTAAGTAATCTACTTAAAGAATGCTTAAAAGTAGAAGATAAGAAAAATAGAAGGCAAATAGAAAACAGGGACCTCATCAGAAAAGTGGAAGATAGAAAGGAGGAATTACTTTCTAAAAAAGAAATGAACACCTAATTCCTACAATCAACTTATAGATAATAACAGAGACATGTGGGCAGCAGCAGAGAAAATTGAAAAAGAACAAGACAAACACACACACACACACACACACACACACACACACACACACACACACACACACACACACACACACACACACACACACACACACACACACACCCACGCACGCACGCACGTACGCACGCACGCACGCACGCACTCACGCACGCACGCACGCACGCACTCACGCACGCACGCACGGAGGCACGCACGCGCGTAAAATAAGTAGCTTTAACCACCACGAAGAAGTTTTACTCTTGAAGTGAAAAGCTATTAAATTAATTTGTTTTGCTCCAACTAAACTTCACATAAATCACGAGAGCTTTCCTTCTAAAAAAGAGGTGGGATCCTGAACAAAAATTTATACAGGATTATAATATGTCACAATCAAAAGAGGATGCTTAAAAGATATCCTATAATACAATGTGACCAACGTTACATATTCTGTATAAAATGTTGAAATTTCTACTGTCAGCTTTTATACCACGAATACTTTCCCGTTTCAAATTTGAAAAGCAGGATAATAGTTGTTGAAAAAAAGTTCTAAGCTCATATTAAATAGGCACCATTATTATTTGCTGAAAGTTTTTTTATCAGTCCATGTCTACGATAGAAACTGTTGGTTTTAATCCTTAATTACTAAAATCTGTTGAAAAATGAATAAGAAGCAAAAGAATTCACCTGTAAAGTTAATTTTTCTTTTGCTTATATCCGTATTTTTCAATTTCCTTCAATTTTTCTTTTCATAACAATATTTTCGACGCGAAAGGTTGTTGCTAGAAGAAAACAATTAAGAACGCCAACTTTTTCGAAACCGAAACTCAATTAAAAGTTTTCAGGCTATGTGACTGTCCAAAAGTTAATTCACTTTTACCAAATATCGTTCTACAATTACCTATTAAATGTTGTTTCCAGCTGTCTTCCGTTTCACCTTAAGGTCGTAAGTTCTCCTTTACATTTTTTCTTCGTAAAATATCCCGAATATTTATTATTAACTTATCGAAATTCAGTCATAAGCAGAAGCCTGGCGCACTAAAGCGTGAGCTATATTGGAGAAATACATTATATATACGGGAAACACGAAAAGATGAGATCAAATTCATTAAAAATTCGGCTATGTTAGTACGTCACTGATGGCCTAGTAAATAGGAAACTTGAATGAATAAATATGACTGTATTAACGAAGTAAATTGATGGTCTTTTTTTTACCATTTACCCATAATCCACACCTGATCGGTTTCAGTAGAGTACGATAAACCAGTCATCAAATCAAGAAAAAGAAAAGTCACATGGGGCTAGATCTAAGGAATACGGTGGCTACGACATTAGTAATGTGTTGTTTTTGGCCAAAAATTCGGTCACAAGCAACGATATATGAGCGGGGCCATTATCGTGGTGGAAACGCCAATTTTTGTTCTTCCACAAATCCGGGCATTGTTGACGGATTGCTTTGCGCAAATTGCGCATAACTTGCAGGCATTATTCTTTATTTTACCCTGAGGTAAGAACTCATGATATACCACGCCCCTTCAATCGAAGAAAACAGTAGGCAAAACCTTTACATTCGACCTAACTTGGCGCGCTTTTTCCGGTCTTGGCTCGTGTGGCAGCTTCCCTTAGGATGATTGAGTTTTGGTTTCCACTTCATAACGATAAACCCATGATTTGTCACCAGTTGTGACCCTCTGGAGCTGGGCCGACGCGAACAGAATCCAACAGTTCCTTAGCAAGGTTAATACGATGCTGCTTTTGGTCGAAATTGAGCAATTTTGGTACGAATTTTTTGGAGCAATTCGTCTCATGTCCAAATCATTAGTA
The DNA here is from genome assembly GCF_000699045.2 of Agrilus planipennis. Classification (NCBI taxonomy): domain Eukaryota; kingdom Metazoa; phylum Arthropoda; class Insecta; order Coleoptera; family Buprestidae; genus Agrilus; species Agrilus planipennis. The sequence continues at coordinate 295,887 of NW_020438889.1, forward strand.
AAAATCGAATGCCAAGAGCCAATTTATATGCTAGAACCTCATCAACTTTTGCTCTTCATCACTCACATTTTCTCGGCCCTCTGAGAACATCTTGTACCACCGACAAAAACGTTGCTTGGCTCCAAGGTAGCTTCACGATATGTCAAAAATTAACTGAACATTCAACACTGCAGAACTTGTCGCTGTAATTGGGAGACATGAGTGCTACAAGAAAATCGAAAACCGAGTACTTTTCGAAGAGACCTTGTATATGTATAATTTAAAAAAGTAGGAACACGGTTTTATTATTTGCATCATTTCATATTTGAAGCTATTCTGCTTCCAAAAAATTAGTAACTCCAATTTAGTTTGCACTCCACAATTAGTTTTCATTTTATAGATTTCCTTTGAAAAGATACCAAAACCCAAAACGATGATGTTGGTTGCTACGATATTTTTACATTTTATTAATAATTATAATAAAATTAACTATCTATAACTTTTCTTATTCCAATTTTTCCTGAAATTAGCTTCATACATATGTATAATTCTAGGAATAAATAAATAGTTTTGGAGAGGGTTCCCTTCACTTCACATTTATTAAACAACAATTATGGTTTAATTTAAAACAGAGGTAAGTTTAATAACGTTCGTATTTCATAGGCAATTCGTGCCAGGCACTTTACGAGATCATCGTCCAAAATGTATTTGAGCGTGGCTGAATTCCATTCATAAATTGTTTAAAAGCATAACCCGGCTGTGACACTAAAAAATAAATGACTCTGGGTAATAAACACTAACACAGTTATGGTTATGAACACTGTTTTGTTAAACGGTTACCGCCAACCATTAGGAATGTTCAGTAGCTAGAAGCGAATCCTAATTTCGTCTTCCTAAAATTCTAATCACTCTTATTACGTGGATTATTGTTTTTATACGATAAGAGCTGACTTATATGCTTCTGTATAGATAGACATTTATGTCCAGAAATTTTGAAGAGAAGAAACTTCCTATTTAACACAACTTTTTAAATTAATAAATCAGATCACAATAGAAATAATGGTATAAGGTAATACAATTAATTTTTATTTTAGTTTTATTAATTATTTATTATAATAGTAGTATAGAAACAGGAGTCCCGTTAAATCTAAGTAGGTGATCATGATAATATGATAAGTAATTGACGTAATACAACTGTTTTCTGGTTCAGAGCACTTAATAACTATATTATTTTTTAGCCATAAATTGACAGCTATTAAAACGGCTCATCAAACGACTGAGAAAGCCTCAAATGAGATGGCATAATCATAACTTCATAACTACGAAATGCACATAAAACTATATAGCTACCTACTAACTGTATACCATAAAATTATAAACGCCTATTCATACGAGGTTAGTTTAAAAAGTATCGCGAATTTTGTGTTTGTTCAAAAATAATTTATTTATTTATTCATGAATATCTATTTTGTCCCTATCAAAGTAACCCCTACCAGATATTATACAGTTGTACCAACGTTTTTTCCAATCCTCGAAGCACTTCAAAAAAATCATTTTTTGTGATCTTCTTCAGCTCCTCGTTCGATGCTGTCTTTATCTCCTCAATCGTAGCTTAGCGTCGTCCTTTCATGGGCCTCTTCAGTTTCGGGAACAACAAAAAGCCACAGAAGCCAGGTCTGGGGAATACGGTGGCTGTGGCATTATTAGTGTGTTGTTTTTTACCAGAAATTCGCGCACAAGCAACGATGTATGAACAGGGGCGTTATCATGGTGCAAAAGCCAATTTTTGTTCTTCCACAAATTCGTGCGTTTCTGGATGATTGCCTCGCGCAAATTGAGCATAACTTGTGGGTAATATTCCTTAATGACTGTTCTACCCTGTGGCAATTTGTGTGATGCACCACGTCCTTGCAATCGGAGAAAACTGTACGCAAAACCTTCACATTAGACCTAACTCGACGCGATTTTTTCGGTCTTGGCTCGTGCGGCAGCTTCCGTTGGGACGATTGAGCTTTGGTTTCCACTTCATAACCATAAACCCATAATTCGTCACCAGTTATGACCCTCTGGAGCAAATTTCGGTCGTCGCAGACAGAGTCCAGAAGCTCCCAATGTTAATGCGATGCTGTTTTTGGTCGAAATTTTGGTACGAATTTCGTGGCCACCCGTCTCATGCCTAAATCATTCGTAAAAATCGAATGGCAGGAGCCGATCGATATTTTTAGGTCCTCAGCAACTTCTCCAACTGTGATTCAATGATTGGTCAATACTATTTTCTTCACTTCATCAATGTTTTCATATATTGTTGACGTGCTCGGGTGCCCGGCACTCTCTTCGTTGTTCACATCTTCTTGGCCCTCTGAGAACATTTTTTTACCACCAATAAACATTGCTTGGGTCCAAGGTAGCTTTACCATATGCCACAGACAACATTGGGAATGTGTCCACGCACCTAATTTTGTTGTTCACACAAAATTTGATCCAAATTCTTCAATCCTTTTTTTGGAATAGGCAAAAATCGAAGACCAGCCAAACACGTGCAAGCAATGCAGCTGTCAAAAATTAACTGAACGTTCCACATGGTCGAACTTGTTGGCATTAGTGAGGGTACATGAGTATCAACATAGCGCCATTAAAGAGTCGAAGATCGAATATTCGCAACCCGCGGAAATTCAAAATTCGTGATACTTTTTGAATAGACCTCGTATAACATTGCCTGAAAACGTGTAAGACCAATTAAAGGTAACTTCAAGCATATAATTCGATTTAGGGTATCAAATGAGTATTTAGAATCAATAAAGCTTGTCTTAGGAATTTAAACCGTTAATCGTTAATGTGATGTGTGAATGAAGAGACGGAGCTTTTTGAAATTGAAAAGCTTAAAACATTTCTGAGATATTTGCTTCACTGTTTATTTTATAGCGATGAAGCTTCTATGTAACAGATGTCAGCATGGAAACTTTAAATATTTGTTGTCGTATGATGATGATTTTATTGCCTGTTTAGAACTCTAGCTTGACCGACTATTAAACGACAGATCTTTCTATAAACTACAGATGGCCTCACAAGGACAATCGGAAAAATTTTTGGTACGTTTCGAAATTTAATTATTAAGACGTCCTTTTAGCAGAAATAAATACAATTCTTTGAATTTTCTACATTCACAACAACTTTTCCCAAACTTATGTAGGGATATAACAGTAGCGTGTAAATATAACGATTTATTAAAAGAAACAAGTTATAAAATGAATAAGATTAACTTAAGAGAACATGGAAGCTTTACATGAATGAGCCAAGCCCTCACGACGTCTAACTTTTTCGAGGGTTAATCTTCGACTCCCGATTCCGTCCTTTTTAAAATTGCACAGTACTCAGTACTTCTTGACCGTCCCAGAGATCATTTTCTTTAAGCAACGGTAATAAACTTTATGACAGGGTTGCGTCCGAGGATCTGGCTGCTACACGTATATTTTCTTAAAAGTCACGTCCGCATACTACACTTATAAAGATAATTATTCAAAACGTTGCAATCATGGGACGACAAATCATTTTGCAAAATACGTATATATCTCATGAACAGAACTACCCCCTAACCAGTGATTTTTACTTTTGAGTACGTTGTTTGAAGAACTGTGCTAATTCGTTTTATGTATCTAACATTATACGTTTTGCCATAATAGTACCGCAAATATTCATCCAGCTTTAGTTATATTTTCTTGAAAACTCATTTGAATGGTAAATTTTTAGCAATTGTACGTCTGACGCAAATGTACATTCTCGATTCGTAGGAAAGAAAATGCAAAGTCTACAGAAAGATTTAAAATCAAATTTTCTTAAATAAACCGAAGCTGTTCCTTCTTAAGGACTTAAGGCTTACATTAGCAAATCAAACAACTACACTTCTTCAGGTAAGTTTGCTTAGAAAAATTGAAACGAAGCGATAGTGACGATGCAGGCGCGGCAGCATTTATCTCGAAACGATTTATGGGAAGTATTTGTTCATCTGATTTCCTTTAAAGGAGAAGATCTCGTCGATATTCACTAAGGAAGGAAACATTTTGATAAATGAGTATAGAAAATAATAGACTAGTTTGTCCAATATAACCTAAAAAATGTATGAAAAACATACGTTGTTATTTATTTGTAGTATCTTTATTAAAACAAATAACGCAGCGTTATTTTGGTTAACTTCCGAAAATAAATTTGGTAAAAGGTATCATTTGCTATTCTTGTGATACATCAGATTTTTCGGTTTTTTAAATTTTGGTAAAATGGGTGGTAAAATGCCGGTAGCGATGCAACGGAAGTGTCATAACGGAAACAGATGTAAATAGTAAATTTTTGCGGAAGCGGAAACGGAAGCGGAAGTGTAATGATTTTAGGTAACTCTATAATGCAGTGATCGTGCGCCCTATTAGCGAATAGTTTGTCACAAATTTTGCATTTAGCACTTGCATCGATAATATCAACACAATAATTCCAAATAGAACTTCTTTTTGTCTTCAAAACTGCCCTTCTAACTTAAAATTTACACCATTGAGCTAACACTGTACAAAATAAATAAACGCTATAACTGTATTAGTATTTTCGAAATGAAACTATTAGGAGAACAGGCTAAGGGGGAGCCGAAAGTCCTGGAAATTTTTAGATTAACGTAGGAAATTAATAAGAGAATAAAATTTGGAAAACATCGACATAAGAAATACTAGAAAATAGATTTAGGCATTAAACTACAATAAAGTTATTTGCACAGGAACAATATTATTTTTAACAAAATATCGCCAGCTATAATACTACATTGACGTTAATACTTCATAAACATATACGATTGATAATAATACGTTTACAATGCATGTACCTACACAACTTGCAGCTTTGCAACGAGCAATTCCATTTAAATTGTGTTTTGATAACGCCCAAGTTCAGCCAATAGATAAAACTAATAAATTTTTACGAATTGTTTTATTGTTGCGATATATTGATATTCAAAAAATGAGAAACACGATTTTAAGTTTCCGTTATAAAAATGCAAAACCAGATGCAGAAGCAGATGTGAAGGAACTTCCGTAATTGCGGAAGCGGAAACCAAGGTCTGTTGCAGCAGTAAATTATACCTCTCCTGGTCGCAAATTACGTAGTCGTTTTGTCTAATATTCCATTCCACCAATAGGCATTTAAATGGACCCCTGCCTCTGAATCCATTTTGCAAAGAAATTTTTCATCTACTGCTACGACCAAGATTATTTTAATCTATAAAAGCTCTAGTAAAGTAGTAACAGTAAATTTTGTGTGATGTCGTGACAAAGACAAAAAGGTTAATAAAATTATTAATAATATGGCGACGTCTTTATGTAAATTAAACCTTCCAACGTGAAATTACTTTCGAAGAAAAATATTCTATCGATTAATAGAAGCACCAACTCGAGATGCTGATCTCTTGCAGAGTTGCCAGAGGCGTGATAATTTATAACTTCCCATATGACTGCATATTCACCCTCACTTTAATAAATGTCATAAATTTTCCCTGCTGGTTGGAAGTTTCGATTTAAGGTTAACAAGTAATGCCCTGTTAAATATATGAGAGTGTTAATCACAAAAATGACGCGCCCCATTGTTTATTGGTAATGTCTTTTATACTACACGAGAACACTGTTCCTTGAGAGGAAATAGGGAAAATCTTCTTTGTGTTTCCTGCATTTAAGAATGCCTAACTACTGTATGTCTGTCGCATAAGTAATAGATAATGTCTGATTGAACTAAAACATGATAATTAACGTGTTCTGGATTTGTTCCCACAAGGGGTCGTGTTTAAACCGAAAATAAACCCCACAGATACCCATCATGATCGAAAAGCAGGGGTGAACGCAAAAAATGTTTCGGGGGAGAGGGTTTTTTTTTTAAAATTGCAGAACACGTCCAAATTTAATTTTTAAAAATTGATAACGAAAAATGCTTCTCATACATTATAGTTATTACAATTTTTGGTACATAAAACATACTGTTTTAAAGGAAATTTTATTGCGATTACAATGTAAAATCAATTCTTCAATAGGACAGGATTTTTAATAAATAGATATAATATTGTAAATGGAAAAACACAGCATGAAAATGACATTGTCGATGGTAACAAACGTAAATACCAAAAAAGGGTCTTTAAGTATTTATTATTTTGAATTTTAAGCTGATGCAAGTACATATAAATTTTACATAACATTTTCAATAGATGTTTTTCCTTAATATTTATAGTATATAACAGTTTAGACTCATCCTATAAACAAACTATTTAAAAAGATAGGTGTAATTATGAAAATGTAAAATGTAAACAATGTGCAAATTTCTCACACACTTTGGGGGGGGGGGTTAGCACCTCAAAATCCTCCCCTGCGTTCGCGAATGTTTGAAAGTGTTAGGCACACAACTGCAACCAAGTGAATATTAAGGGAAAAAGATTCTAAGACTTCAATCATTGAGCTTCCTTTATGGGTTCTTCAATTTCTTGAGGTACAACTTTTTCTACTTCTAACTCTAAGTTTTTTAATATATATGTATGTATACTACTAACATATTCTGATACTGATATACATATTATTGTATAAGCCTTTCTACCAGTAGGTATAAGGCAAGGGTCAGCTAAAATTGTTAAACACTGTTTCTGATGATATTTTGGTTATATGGATGTTATATATATAAAATTCTATTGATTAGACTTCTCAATTTCTTCTTATTCTGCGCCAGCTCCTTTCCCCGGTGTAACGTCATATCAGTTTTCTCTAAGATCTTCTCAAAATCGTTTATCCATATTTCCGATACTTTCCTTACTTGTCTCTCTCTATTCATTCATTCATTCTCACATGTCCGAACCACTTCAGCTGATTTTGCTAATAATAATGTTTTGTATTGGACAAATTCCTAATTCTTACCGGATGTACATGTTTTTTTTTGTCTAGCATTGTTACTCCATGTACGCCTCTGAGGTATTTCATTTTCATCGCTTGTGGTTTACTTTTTTGGCTCATTTATAATACACATATTTCCAAACCAAACGAGAGTACAGGTCTGCGTCTACCTTCGTTTTCTTCGACACTTTTTCTCTCCTAATAAAATTTCTGTTTAGGGCACCGAATACTTTAGCAACTGATGAAATTTTTGTTTTGATTTTGTTCTATTATATATATAATGCTGCAACCGTAATGACTTTTAATAAAACACCGAAAGAAATAGGTTCCTTGAAAATACTTCAGTCAAAATTCAAGTCAGCTTTTGTCAATTTAGAATTTAAGCTGATAGAAGTACACTTCTGAACTTCTTAAGGACTTAAGGCTTACATTAGCAAATCAAACAACTACACTTCTTCAGGTAAGTTTGCTTAGAAAAATTGAAACGAAGCGATAGTGACGATGCAGGCGCGGCAGCATTTATCTCGAAACGATTTATGGGAAGTATTTGTTCATCTGATTTCCTTTAAAGGAGAAGATCTCGTCGATATTCACTAAGGAAGGAAACATTTTGATAAATGAGTATAGAAAATAATAGACTAGTTTGTCCAATATAACCTAAAAAATGTATGAAAAACATACGTTGTTATTTNTTATTACTTTCAAATCTTAACAGCTTAAGTTTTATGTAATTTTTCAAAAACGTATCCAAATTGTCTGAAGACATGTAAGACACTAACATTTGACAAAAATCTGTCACATTTCAATACCGCAGAAGTTCATTATGACACTGCTCCCATAACTAATTAATCATTAGTCGCCTGCTACTGAGGTAACCTGGGGGTCCTTCTCGCTCATTGCAATACCTTCTTAGGTGACACAATTGGTTTAATAATTGTTTATTATTATATCCTATTTTGTAATTTTCCACCTTTACAAGAGGAAATGCTGCTGTGGTTTTCATGCTTCAATTATTTTTGGTTTTTTTTTTCCTTTCTATTTTTAATGTTCTTGTTGAGGTTATTTGCAGTAGTACTGTTATGTTTATCTGGAATTGTAGTTGGATGTATAAATTATGTCGATGTTTTATTTCAGGTTTTGTTAAAACGGGCGCGAAGGGAAGTACACAGGGAAACTTTGGTCTAATGGATCTTGTTGCGGGTCTACATTGGCTCCGAGAAAATTTACCGGCATTTGGCGGCGATCCCGAGAGAGTGACCTTAATGGGACACGGGACTGGGGCAGCTTTAGTGAATTTCATTGCTGTGTCCCCCGTTGCGAAGGGTAAGTTCATTTCAACGGTCTCCATTAATGAAGTTACAACCTTACGTTAAGGATTTTACGGAGCAAGTTTACAATAAATTAGCCACTTTGAAAATTAGTTCACTACCGACCGTTTATCTCTGACAGTTTCGCGATGTTACTGACTTAGAAGTGCTTCTAGATTTTTGTTAATTTATCACAGCACAGGATATTTTCATTAGGTGTATAAACTGTAAAATTTCACCAAAAAATTTTTGCATTGTACCAGGTATACTTTTACATAGGCAATAACTGTCAAAATATATGGGTCAATATTACTAACCGAAGGCGCAACATTCAAATTGTCAGTCCTCATGTAGCGGAAAAGGTACTGTTAAATAAATATTAGACATTGAACGATGAGAATTGAAAAAGGAATATAGTAGATTCCAAATTATTTCATACTGATAGGTATGAACAAAATTTTTCTAAATAAGACTACAGTTTTCTTAATAATTTTTAGATTTCAATTGAAGTAATGAAGCAAAACTTTCTGTAACTAATTCAGCCATTAATTTGTAATTTGTGATTTTCAACTATTGTTAATCAAGAACAGCTATCCGCTGAGACAACTCATTTAATTAGATCAGTATGTAAATTGCGAAAATGAAACCGATTTTGAAGATATTTAATCTAATAATAATGGATTCCTTACGAAATGGAGATAAACAAAATTTTGATGAATGAGTGGACAGAAACTTTTGTGTAAATTATCGTCGAAAAGCTACATTTTCATGAACAAAATACACATAAATTAGGAAACATTCGGGTTGACTTCATTATCCCTTCTGAGGACCGAATAATTTAATTAGTGGTTAGAATATAGATACATAACAAAATTATGTAAATTACCGTTGTTCTGCCTGCTGAAACTTTAATAAATCGTACGTCATTTAAATAAACAAATACCTAAGCAGATTATTTCGCGCATAATATCCATCAATATCGTTAGGTTTAGTACACAAATATCTGTTATGTGTGTAGGTGGAAACATTTTTAACGAACACCGGGATTGATTACATTATCTATGGTGTTATTTTTAATTCTTCCTCTAAGTACTAATTTACTGATAAATAAAAAACCTTTGGGCTAGAATAATTAAAAATTAAGTTATCGGACCTCATTTTTTTGAACAGCGAAATATACTAGACCTTTTTGGAGAAATATCTACCCCTACTGCTTAAGAACACTCTTTTTTAAATCAGAAGGACTATGCTCATTTTATGTGATGGTACTCTGGCCCATTTTATTGTAGAGATGTCATTAATTTCCTCAATGATCTATGTATCTTAACCCACTTGACTTTTTCATGTGGGGACATGTGACGACACTTAGCTTTAAAACACCAATATTTTAAGGAGGGTTGGTATTTCGAGAAAAATAAATAGAATTCTTTTTGGTTAAAGTTAGTCACAGAAGTATTTTAAATAACCCAACGAACACCCTATCCCTAGGCAAAAATTTTCAGTCTCTCCAGTCCCTCAGAGTCTTTCACAGTCTTTCAGCATCTCTGAGAGCGTCTCTCACAGTCTTTCACAGTCTCTCAGTTATTGCCTAGGTGTTTTTATAGATCTTTCACAGTCTCTGTATGAGAGACTCGAACGATAAAATTGTTAATTCAGAGATTCGAGTCTCTCGTTCAGAGATTCGGGTCTCTCGTTCAGAGACTGGATACGAAATGAGGATCTCTCTATGAGCGACTCGAGTCTCTCGTTCAGAGACGCTAAACAGTTTTTTTGACAGCGTCTCTCAGCGACACCAGAGAGACTCGATGAGAGACGGAGACTTGAGTCACGCTTTTAGAGACTTTGAGAGACTCAATATTTTCACCTCGGGTACCACTTAACAAAATAATTAATTATTTCTTTCTATCCACGAAATGCTATGTGACTTTACGTTGTAGAAGTTTATTTCTATAAAGTGTTTATCTCAATTTAATAATTTTACGAATGATTGAAATATCTTATGAATACTCCAACACATAAAGACCTCGTAAAATTATTTTAATATTAATCCGTTCGAAATATGTACTGCGCGTATGTGAGGGACATAAATTAGTTTTTATGTAAGTTAGAGTCTATTAAAGGTGGAACGACTGAACGCATTGTTTTACGTACTTCAAGACAGTTTAATTAAGATGATAAGTCACGCTCTGCAAATTATGCTACGAATAATTCACAATAGAATCCAGAATTAAAGAGAACAGGAAATGTCAGGGGAGTTCTTGGGATTTAAGACAGGAATGATCGCAAGGGAGACATTCTTCTGTTATCTAAGGAACATATAGATGGCGGAAAAAGCTGACACATCCATTCCGTGAACTGTAAGACATTTGATAAAAAATCACGTCCATTCCTTATAATTTTATTTCTTGAATGTTGTAACATACTATTGGCATCCACATTTCATGTTTTCTAGCACAATACAAGTATATTTTTGAATAAGTTATTGATTAAATTATTTTAAATTAAATAGATTTGTGACGTTAAATTATTTTTTTAAATCAATACTCAATAACAAACTGTAATGATGTTTTAGGTGAAATTTTATAACTTAATACATAGTAAATTAATATTTAAGGGATTTACTAATACAACAAATAAAAAAACACGTTCCAACAAACCGTTGCTTCAAAATACTTAGCTGACACGATTTTAAGTTTATTTTGTTATACATAGACTACTAATTAATTAGTTACATCATTATTCTGGCTTAATGACTAAACAGAAACTTTAATACAATATTTTATTGTATTTTTTTTGTTACAAAATGAACTTTGCATTTATTTTTAAAGACGGTTATTCCTTCTTTCCAAACTTTCTCTTTATTTATTTTAATTACTTCCATAATAAGGAAAGAAAGCACGTATAAAAATGTAGATGCTTTTATACTAAACGTAATTAAATTTGTCCTTTCTGCGAAAGTCTCAATCTAAAATTTTTATTCGACAGTATAGATTACCGAAGAAAAGTTATTTTAAGATCCAGAAACTTTTTATCCTAGTCATAATCTCGTTCATTTGATTATTTCGTTAAAGAACGAATCGCATTTAATCCTGTTGTCTGTAAGGGAATATTCCCATTTTAATGCCCTAATTCTTTGCTAAAGTTTGACATCCCGAGTTAAAATAATGAGGTGTAACCGTTATCGGACGATTTGTTTTCGTTACTTTTAGTTAATTAACTGTCTAATGATTTCCAGGGTAACAGAATCTGACGTAACGGTAATAATGCAAAGCTGCCAAGAGAATTTAAACGCAAAAGCTATTATGTTCCTGTCGCGGTTACACAATATAAGTACCTAAGTACATAAGTACATAATCTCAAAGGAGATGTCATAAATAATTTCCTATAAATGCTGTAAAATAATGTCAAGGAATGACATATTGCTTTCCCGTTTTGACTATTATGTATGAAATATGGGGGCCCAAAAGAGGCGAATATTTCTATTTTTATTTAGTGTGATAACAAATTAATTCAATATGTTTCAATACCCACCAAAATCAGCTCGATTAAAAAATGTCACTCAAGATTTTTAAAAATGGTGCGATTAAAGTTGTAAATATTCTAAAAAAAGTCGATATCTTAAGTAAACAAGTTCATGGTGATCACTATTCTATAGAAACTGCCAGACGCAGATCGCGATCTCGATCTTGTTATCAGCGCGTCTCAGTCAGTTTCGATAGAACACAGATAAACTCTATCTGTTGGCATCTCCCGACGAATTTTTGAAATTAATCAAAGCTTTCGGTGACATCTTTGCGCCACTTGATGGTTTTCTCGAAAAAGTATGAAACCTAACCTAATCTATCTTAATCTAACCACAACGAACAAATGGAATGCAATACAACGATGTTTATGAAAAGAAAGCCACCACAATCAGAATAAAGATATTCCATTTGGGATAGTTACCTTAGGAACCCCAAAAAAAACAAAAACTCAAACTGGACATCTACCCCCAAGACCACCGAGACGTAGTAACACTGCTGCAGAAGAAAGAAGAAGCTAAAGTCCATCTACATCAGTTGATAACTCATGCTACCATCACGACCCTCTAATTCGTGATACTATTCAAGACAAATCAACCCCAAGAGGATAAAGAAGCTCACAAAGAACTCAAAGAATTGAAGACATTTCCAGCTTCCCTTTGCCCTGTAATTCTTTGAAGACGACGATGTCTTTTGTTTTAAGGGAGGAAGACCGACCTTTGCTCCGGCCCTACTAATGGATCATGCCACCGGTCTTGACACCTTTTTTAGTATATAAGGTCTTACTTTTCTCATCTCATCTACCGAGTGGCATTGTCTAGAGGTTTAGACCATTGCTTAGCATTAGGGAGGACGCTGGTTCGATTTCGGGTCCGTCTGCCTTGGTTCAAGTTTCTCTGTAGTTTCCTTGGATCACTTAAGACAAATGCTGGGATAGTAATATTCTACAGATAATGTTACATTCTCTTCTGTCTCATGTTTCTCACCCGAACCACCACCCACCCATTCCCACGTTTCCTAAAAGGAGGCTGAAGAGGGCCTTCCGCTCTACCATACGGCGTAATCCGGAGGGACTGCCCGCCCACCAGTATAGTGGCTGGTGAGAATAAGACACCCAAGTTTAAAGTTTTTTTCATCCCATTAACAGTCTACTCAATAGGTGTAACCATTTGCCACCATTGTGTGTAGTACCTAATTAAAATATCAAGTGTAATCAAGGTTCCAGAATACCGAACCAGATAAATGTGTTAAAACGGTGTTTTTAAAAAAACCCATTCTGACATCGTACGTTTTAACTATACCGAGTACATATTAAAATTCTTGCATCTTTATTTAACTGCATTAACGTTATTAAATGCTTGTTGGTTAATTTACCGGTGATCTGACTCAAATGCCCCTTTCGAATTACTGTTAAGTCTATGTAGATTGTAAATTACGTATAATACTAGGGGAGACCGGGGATGGTTGACTATAGGGGTAGGTAGACTAACTACCGAAAACTCGTCAACAGTGTATGAACTATATGTCATCTAATCATAGCCAAGCATTACATTTTGCCTCCCCCTCAGTTATCTGAAGCGCCACATCGCGGTCGTGCGTTGTTTTCGAATAGTGACATGTTTTTCATATGTCAATCACATAAGTAATATTTTGATATATTGTATTTTTTGATCTGATGCCTACTTGTTTTATGTAAATCATTTTTCTATTAGTCCTAGCGTTTAATGAGGGCACATTTATAATATTTCACATCTTATTTTTCAAGTCAACGGCAGTGTTTAGGCTAGCCATGCGATCAAAATTAAAAATGGCGTCTGGGGTTGGTAGACCAATTTTTTTCGGGGCTGGTTGAATAATTATTCAACCAACCCCAATAAAATATGTAGTTGAAAACAACACATAAATTAACTTTTTATTGGACTTTTAAATCGTTACGTGGCCAAATTAAAAGAAAAATTAGAACAGAATCCGAAATTGACGAGAGCAGAATTAACCCTGGACACAGTGGAATATATAAAAAATTGACAAATTTTTACTAATTTAGAAGAGGAAACTTTAGCCAGTTTATTTTTTAACAAAAGGTTCAATTATATTAAAAAAATGTTTAATTATTTGCTCCTTCTCATGATTTGACTCTTACTGGTACATGAGTCAACTTACCCCGGGCATATGGTCTACCTACCCCGGGCCAGGGGTAGATTGACTAAGATTTAATATTTTGTAAAATGCATTAAATCATCACTATTATACTAAACTAAGAACTAAATATTACATATTTTTATTAGGTTAATAGATTTTCTATCAATTAACATGCTTTTCTTGTCTATTTACCTTAAAACTCATAAAATATGAACTATTCAGTAAAAAACTAGTCAACCATCCCCGGTCTCCCCTATGCCATTCAAAACTGTTTTCTTGTCTTTAAGAGTAACGGTGAATTTTAAAATCGATATGTTTTGGGTTATTTGGGATATTATAACCCGAAAATAATCTGCTGTCCAACTGTTCAGAATGAAATGAAGTACAACCTTTAGCAATCAAAGCGGCTTTTATAACACCCACTCGTTTCCGATTCGAACAGAAATTTCCTGACTTAACAATCCGACTCTTGTAGGAACGCGGTAGCTATTTAGCGGAAAATTCAAGTATGTATTACACTGTCAATGTAAAACGGCTCCAACTCAGCAAACTAATTTTTGCCTGACCCTTTCCCAAAGGACCTTTGCCACACGTGCCACTAAAGTATCGCACAGTGCCGTGATTGATACGCGTGTTGATCCAATTTCGACCAGTAAGATGTCAGAACCTTTTTTTACAAAACCTTCAATACATTTTACGAATTGGACGGGATAGAGAAAGGAAATTTGACCTTTTTCAAATACGAGACAGCGCTCTGCATTCAATTCTTTCGATTCCACTTGGGACTTTTCGAGATTATGGACTTAGTAGGACAATAAAGTTTACAAAAAAGAGGGAGTAAGTGACTCTCAAACGGATCGTTTAACGTTGAAACTTTTTCCTATAATATTTTCAATATGCCAGTTTATATACACCAACCCATAAAAATACTCTATTCAATATTTACTTTTACCTATTATACATGTACTTAGCTAATAACAATTTAGACATAGCATTAAAATATATTTTCTTAATTTAAAATTGTTAACTGGTTTCTTAAACTGAAATACTTTCCTTACTTTTCAAACAAGTTTTATATTTCTATTGGAATAAAATATAATTTAGTATCATCATCACAAGGTCGTCAGTCCTAAGATTGGTTCGTCACGCACCTCCACACTTTCCTATCCTGAGCATTTCTCTAAAACTAGAAGAACCCACATCCTTAAGTATTTGCGAACTTAACAAAGAAGGGCATTATTTAATCTCATTCTACGTAACGTGCATGTTTAACCTAAAAAATTAGAAACTTTAGTTTTATCCCGATGATCAAATTATTGTACTTTTGATGATCTTTGACACGTATTTAGGACATCGGATAAACGCTTGTAAAATATAAACATGTGGTCCAATCCAATCCATCATCAGTTGTAAATTGCTCATATAAGATAGCAGATCTAAAGACAAAAAATTTTGCAGAATATTTGTAAAAGCTGTAGGTATATTTGTGTGCATTAAATATCATAGCAGAGTTGAATATCAGAATACCGAATTGAATTGTGTCAAGTGTTGGTGTTTGTAATTAAATAAAGACCATTTAATCGCGGGTAATGTAGAGTGCCAGGGTAGATAAAGCCTGTAAGGATTCAGCAGTGAATTGAATAGTAATGTTTTCTAGTGTAGCCAATTTAACAAGAGATAGGATTGGAAGCAATGCATGTAACTTGTCTGTGAGAATTTATGGGACTTTTGTTTCGCATAAATTTCGGTGTTGTACTCGTGGTCACCGCTTCTAGCTGCTCTAATTGCCGAATATATGTCGCAATTTTCTCGACGTAACCTGCATTTGAAATTAAAGTCCATAAACGACGGCAAAATGGAGCATTTGTGTAACAGTTTCGGTGCTTCCTGTTGTTAGAAGTTCGAAGTTTAAATGGATGAAATAGCTTCACTCTCGTTTACAACGGCCGACTGCTAATGTTAGATCCATTTTCATATCTAAAGTAACTACTTTATTAAGCATAAACTAAACCAGTCCGATTCAGAACAGTTTTGTACCAACCACAACATACTCTCTCAAAAATGTATGAACTATAAGGTTTTAAAGCTTCCCGCTTGTCTTCGATTAAATGTGGTACGTGAGATTTACCACAATCATAGTCATTGGGAAATTATCCCTGAAGTAATCGATTCTTTATTTATTTCTCAACTTTCTTTCGTAATTATCAGATAGGTGCAATAAATATTGCATATTATTGCAGTCATAGTTTCTGTAATAGCTATGTCGACATATACTAGTACGAATAGGGACGTTCTCTATACAATGTATAATAATATATATTTTATCAGTCTTATGACTGGCTGGACACTCACCTCCACTCTTTCCTATCCTGAGCTAATCTTCGCATTTCCCTCAAAAATAGAGCAACCCACATCTTTAACTATTTGCAAACACTAATCTAATCTAGGTCTACCTCTACCCCTCCTAACTCCTGTTTCTGCCTCTAATATGTCGCTGACTAGACCTTCATGCCTGAGAAGGTGTCCTACCAACCTATCTCGCCTATTTATTATTAACTTCCATAGAGTCCTTTGTTCTCCTATTCTTTCTAATACCCCTTCATTTCTAATCTTTTCTAACCACGTTATCCTCATCATTCGCTTATAGCACCACATTTCGAACGCTTTTAACCTTTTCTTTTCCGCCGCGCCCACTGTCCATGTTTCGCACCCGTACAACGCCGTGCTCCAAACATACACCTTTAACAACCTTTTTCAAATTTCTAAATTAACCGTTCGCAAGCATAGAAGTGACTTCTTTTTATTGAAGGCGGCACGACCCTGCGCTATCCTGTGCTTTATATCCCTACTATTCCTTCCGTCCTGACTTTATAGATACCTAAAGTCAGCCACTTCTTCTAATTTTTCGTCTCCTATCTTTATATTCGCTCTTTCGCTACTTTTTCTTCCCTTGCATACCAGTGTTTTTGTTTTACTTTTATTTATTTTCATACAATATTGTTTTGTCAATACTGCATCCATTTAATTTAAAGCTTTCTCTAAATCATCCTTCCTAGATTCTAATACTAAAAGAGGACGTAAAGCAATTTTTTGATGTATTTAGTTATTTTCCAAAATACGTACCCATATACTCAAAATGCTTTTGCCACACTACGGATTATGTCATTCGGTTTAGCAACGTAAAGCATTGAAAATACATTTCTTCCTCAAATAAAATTTATCGGTTTTGGAATCGGTTTCTAAAGAGAATAGGAAACCGAAGTAGTCCACTTTCAAATATTTGTGGATAGAAAGGGTTTCCCTAATCGCTAAAGTTAATGCAATAAAGTGGATAATATCTGTTACGAAGAAATTAAACTCTGCCGATTTTCAAATTTCTGAGACACTTAGATCAACTTGAAAGTTAAGCCGGCTCATTTATGGGATACAGTTTTGGCAAATCAATTCTTGAAAATGACAAACTTCCGCAATTAGTGAAAGTTTAAATTGCTTTGTGAAATACGGTTACTGCACTAACATTAGCTCGTTGTTTTCAGACCTTCAATTTCAAAAGTAATCACAAAATCAATAAAATCCCTGAGCTTTAATATACAATCATCATAAGTTTTGTGTTTTTTTATTTGGGTATAAATACTGTTGCGCATATTTATAGAAGTTTACTGAATGCAAACATGATTATCGATACATAAAGGAATTATCACTTATGACATTGGTCTGAAAAATCTCCGTCGAATGTTTAGAGATAGCAGTGTGATCAGTATGTATTCCTATGGTCTAATTATTTTCCTTTAGAATTACATAAATATATGATTATTCTTTCTGATTACATTCTTTTAAATCGGAATATCAATTCCACACAACTGTTTACTAAAATTTATTGTTAACTGCCTCAATATCTAACTGTTTAATATATTCAAGAAAAGATACTTATATAATGTTTTAAGTTCAAAGAGTTACCCAAGTTCATTCAATTTAAAAATACATTTCTCAAAAATGAAAAAGTTGAAATTGGTTCGTACTGTTACTGATAGTTTATCAACTTCGTGCTTGTTACAATTAAATTTTAATCAATAACTATCACCATTCAGTGACGTTAAATACAATATCTGATTATCTTGGACTGTTTCCTCCCCGTAGCGGAACGTATTTCAGTGTCGATGACGGATTATAGTTCACGTTAAATTAAGCTTATATATGTAGGTATATATATAGTACCTACTGCAAAGTCGTTTACAGTTTGCAATTTCAATTAAGTTTGCTTTACAAGTACAGTAATGAATTGTAACTGCATTTGACATACTACGTTATATTTACAAGATAGGTAGGTACTTACAATGAGACCAATCGTGTTTCTTACAAATTGGTGCTCATAACTCTTAGGATTAGATATCTCAAATATAAGATAATACAAAAATAATCGCTTAAATTTAATTTCCGTGTTCAGCAGAAGAAGACTTAAGCTGTTTAAGATTTAAGATTCTAAGAAGATAAATTGCATCATTAGAAGTGAACATTTCTAGGACTATATCAATCTATTTATTGACACTTTCCAACAATATTAATTACTCTTTCCCTTAGATACATTTTATTCGTATAATGTATATACGTTGCCCCTTTCTCAAGTTTTTCAAATTTCTAAATTAATCGTTCGCGAGTGACTTCTTTTTATTGAAAGCGACTCGATCCTCTGTTTTATATCTCTACTACTTATCTGACTTCCTAGATACCTGAAATTAGCCATTTCTTCTAATATTTTCTTTCCTATCCTTATATTCGCTCTCTCCCTATTTGTTTTTCTTTGCATACCACTATTGTTGTTTTACTTTTAATTATTTTCATACAGTACTGTTTTGTCAATATCGCTTCCATTTTATTTAAAGCTATCTCTAACTCCTCCTTTGTAAATGTTAATACTGCTATACCATCTGCAAATCTAAGCATACTAATATTTTATCTTTCTGTATCTATCCCTACAGTTGCAATATCTTTAATATCTTTAAACAAACTATCACTCTTCTATATCTGTAACTCATCCCTACATCTTTACGTATATTTAACATCTTGTCCCATTTAACATTGTCAAAAGCTTTTTTTAAATCTACAAATCCTATGTACGCATTCTTTTCTTTTTCTATCGTTTTCTCTAATGTTATCCGTAAAGCTAGAATGACCTATCGCATTCCTCTATTTCTTCTAAACCCAAATTGATCTTCCCTTAATAGTTCTTCCGCCTTTTTTTCGATCCTTCTCTATAAAATTCCAGTTAAGTTTTTTGACGCACAGAAAGTTAAGCTAATTATCCTCGCCTCTCCTTTTAGGTATGGTTACTACCACGTTTCTCCTGAACTTTCTCCGTCTCGTAAATGTGACTAATTTCCCTGACCTAATGTATGTATCAATTTTGAGTTTTCCATTTCATGAAAATCTTATCTGTAGTAAATCTGTGAGTCTTTTTTCTACGTACATCCTTCTACAACTAATTCTATAATCCTGAAGTGTATGTATGATGTACATAAATATTTTTTATAAAAAATGCTGTTTACTATGTTCCTACTATTGTTTTTTTATTTATTATTTTCTTTGTGCTGTATATACATTTGAATTTGAGTAATCCTCTTCTGACTTGCTATTTAAAGATTAGAATAACTTTTAAGCTTTGATTGCAATATTTCTAACTCAACCTCGACAAGACAGCAATTCTGTGTCCGCTAATGCTGAAGACATTTATAACAGCATAGTAATACCAGAAAAGTCCATGTTGAATAAGATTCGCTATTTGTTGAAAGTTGACAATATCATAATTTTTTCATCAGTGAAATGTATATTTCAGTACCTTTATTGAGTTACCAAATTACTTTGCGAACGCTTTTCCAACATTAACTCGGCATTCGTTCCGGAATTCCATAAATGAGATCGGCAGATATAATAAGATTCAGGTGGCTGTTTCCATTGATTAGCTCCAGAAACGGCATAAAACTGCCCTTATAAAGATTGGCAAAGGAAAATTTTCTTTATATCGAATTTTAGATGAAAGAGATAATCGGTTTCCCGCTGCAGCTGAAATTAATGAACCGTAGCATTGATTGCCTGATGGTCGATTTTGTCTTCTAAATTCGAACTAAACCAGAGCAAGGCCATCGGAGAAAATTAGTGGGCGATCGACGTAGAAATTTCAACTTTGAATAAAGTGGGCCAGCTACACAACGAATGAATTAGTTCAGTAAATCAACGGCGGAAGGCTCAAATTAAGAGAGAGACCCAGTGGTGAATATGATTAATACCAATAAGTTCAGTAAATCTAATTAAAATATGATCGTTAAATTGGCAATCTAGCAGTATCTAGGTACGATTTCTGAAGGCGTGTCTGATCATCTATTTATCATTAAAAACAAAGGATGTTCTGTTAAGGTGCGTATATATTCGAACACGAACACGCTCGAAGTAATGCGATGTGGAAAAGATGCCTTGTTTCTATCTTCGAGAACTTTTAGCGAAGTCGGTTAAGGCAATGATTTTATTTCATTTCATATTCAATTAATAAATAATGACTACTGATTACAATTTTTAAATAAACGACGAAAACAAGGAAGATATGTACAAATGCATTTCTCATTAAAGTACAGACCAGAAACGGATAGAGTCGGAACAGTAGTGAGACAGGCCGAGGCAGTTTGCCGCGCTTAGGTTGATCGTCCACCGTATTGGTTCTACCTCGAACGTGTTCGTACTCAGATGTAAACACACCTTTAGGCATACGTCGATATCCTTAAATGGAAAAGCTCTTGTCAAATATTGATGAAACCACAAATAGTAGTAGATCTATACATATGGCGTTTGCTGCGCAGCTTTTAATTATGTACAATAGTATTGTTATAGTAAAATGGTGGACCACTACTTTAATATTAACTAATATTCTCGGTTAATAATACAGTGACTGAACATTTTTCGGCGTTATAAAGAGTGGTCGTTAAATAGAGAGAAATAAAAGATATTATTTTACTATTCTATAATAATATGCATTTACCAATATAGTACACATTTTGCACACGAACATTATTCATACATTCATACATTGCGTATAGCATGTTATCTTCGTCTGATGTTTTTTGCTGCTCCAATATTTTAATTGTATTTTGTTACGTATCTTACTCATATCTTGAGATACTGCTGGATCAATTTGATTATATAAAAAGTATTTTTTTAATAGTTTCGCTGCATCAAGTGCTTGTTTGATGCTTGGCGGAGCGACAGGATCGTCTTCTTCAACAACGTACACAGCTGCAGTTCTTATCTATTTCGGCAACTTAGAAAGTACTGCTTAATGACTTATAATGCCGCATTGTTGTCGTTAAATAGAGTGAGCGTGACGCTATATAGAGTGTAATATTGTATAGAAAACAATGTAAACCAACCAAAGTCAAGCAATTTCGACGTTTTAAGAAGTTTGTCGTTAAATTGAGTGACGTTATAAAGAGTTTGCACTGTATATCCAAATACTCCTAAAAGCGAGAAGCAGAATCACCGTACAAAAGTCGAAAGGAAATAATCAAACTGAAAACTCATTGTACAATTCCTTTATTCTTTGTACAAACCGTAATAGATTTAAATAATCAATAAAATAAAAGTTTAAGCCTTCAGTAATCGTTTTGGATAAAAACATAGTGAAGCATTTCGTTGTTTTCTTTAATTTTTATTTTAATATCTATCAATAAACGATAGTCGTATACCATGACCACTTGCTCTTGATATTATCGCTATTATTTATGTTATATAAACATGCATTCACTGTTTTAAAGACAGATAGAATACGGTAAGTCAGCAATTACATTATAATAATGAAACTGAAGAAAATATTTCTTTGAGGATTAACAATGTGTTATTCTTGAAAACTTAACGTTTATTTTTAATTAAGTTGCAGTTATTTATTTATTTGCTAATGTGTCCCTTGTATAGGTGTTACTGTTTAATTCTTCTGAGTGGCTAATTTTCTCCACAGATTCCTTAAATACGATTCTCTAAGTAGTTAAAAGATAATCATTCAAGTTTCTGTTGGGTAAAACTGTTTCAATTATTGAAGTTCCCATTTAACGTTTTCTCGGATGATGTTAATTAACACTAAGCGACTAGACGACAAGACGACAAAGACGAATTCCGGCGTCAAATTTAGTGAAGTAACTCGTCCCACGATTCTTTTTTCCTCTTGTAAATAATAAATTGAATTGTCGATTAAATATGGATAGTCCTTTTGAAATTTACCTAATCGAAGTTTCTAATGGTTAAAGGTTAATAAAGGGAGTATATATTTTACAAATATCTCCAAATACAATGAAATAATTGAAATAGGATAATAAATTAATAATAAATAATTCTCTTGGGCTGTTGTATATCCGATAGGTTTTGGTGATCAATGATACTTTTCACTGACAGACAACAAAGTGATCCTTTAGGGTTTCGGTTTTTTTTCCGTGATGCAGAACCATAAGCACATTTTCCGGCTTTCCAGTGTCGTTAAATACATACATACCTATCTATTTTTACATATCGGTCTAAATTTTTTATTTCCACTTTCCAGTATCTTCTGTCACTGTTAATAATAACGCTTTACATTGAGATTTCCCTTGCTAAGCCCTTCTTTGATACAATGTTATTCGATTTCGAATCCCATTCAATTTTTTGTAACATATGCAGAAGGAAAGTTTGGAGATATGCAGTCAACGCTTATGGCGATTCTAGCGACTTATCCTTTAAAAATCTTTACTGCTATAATAACTTACGCTACCCTGCACTGAATCTTCTTTCGGGAACTTTCTATTATATCTCAACAATTTTGCTTCGTAAATCCGAGAAATCCATAAAAATCGATCGTAAATATCACCTACCAGAATGTCATACTTTGTTGTTTGTTGTGTATGTTTGTAATGAGATTACGTTTAACTAAAAAGAAGCTGCAAACTGTTCCTTAATTTTCTTATTTTCCTTCCAACAGTTATAAATCTATCTACAATATTAATTTTTTCTCATTGCAGTCGTCAAAGAAAGTCTGTGTTTTTCTGCGGTATCAAATAGTAACTAATAACGGTAACTTCTACTTATAAACAGGTGTGAAATATTTTCAAAGTAAAAGTAAAATTTTGATTTTAGGAAAGATTTTAGTGATTAAGGTGAAATGCTTCAAGGTATTCATCAAATATATAAATTGTTCCCTTCAAAAAGTTTCTCAGTACTATGACCGATACCATTTGAAAGATGAGATTAAGTATTACTCTTATCAAGCATTCACACTCGTAGTCGATAGTCGATCGTGATTCAATTGTTAGGACCTCTGATTCCAAAGGTGTAGAACTGTCGATTGTATTTCCTCTCTAAACCACTAATCAGTAATTAGTGGGTAATTGTTTAAAAAAGGGATCGGTTTGATTTAATTTAAAGTTTATTATGGCGTTTGCTGCGCAGCTTTTAAT
>NW_020438889.1:319637-370008 GCF_000699045.2 Agrilus planipennis
ATTGTTGTCGTTAAATAGAGTGAGCGTGACGCTATATAGAGTGTAATATTGTATAGAAAACAATGTAAACCAACCAAAGTCAAGCAATTTCGACGTTTTAAGGAGTTTGTCGTTAAATCGAATGACGTTATAAAGAGTTTACACTGTATTTGCAGTGACACCCTGTATATTACATGCATATGAGAGTATATGAAATTCTTTGGCGCCTGATTTTCATGCTCATTCACCGCAAACCCTTATCACAATGTAATATAAATTCAACACATTGTATATATTAATGCCAGAAAAGCGCACATTCAGAATTTATTACCATAAATAATATGTACATACGCTTACCAGCTACACCCTGGAGGCGGTTTATTGTTGCGTATATTATCCCTTTTCAATTTTCCTTCATTTTTGTATCCTACTGGTTTTTTCCTTGTGTTCTTTAAACAATTTCTGAGCGGTTTTTAAATTGAATCGTCAACAAAGTAGTCCGTCGACTAAACGGACGCGAAACTCGTCCAACATCTGCCTGTGATGGTAATGCTTTTGAAAAGTGTTTTGTAGAAAAGTTAAAAAAAACTTAATGTGTTTACAAAACTAACGTGTCTGAAAAACCCGTTGCAATAGGAAACCAGTCCATAAGTTGTGTAAAAAGATAGCTGCCAAAGTATATCATACAATGCTTTTATTATAAGTATTTGTTTGCTATGTAGAAAACGAAAAATTAAAAGAAGTGGCAGATTTTAGGTATATAGAAAGTCGGATAAGTCAGGACGGAAGGAGTAGTAGGGATATAAACTAGAGTGCAGGGTCGAGTCGTCTTCAATAAAAAGAAGTCACTCCTATGCTCGCGAACGGTTAATTTAGAAATTCGGATAAGGTTGTTAAAGGTGTATGTTTGGAGCGTGGCGCTGTTCGGGTGCGAAACATGGACGGTGGGCGCAGCGGAAAAGAAAAGGTTAGAAGCGTTCGAAATGTGGTGTTACCGTGGATAGAGATGGTTAGAAATGAAGAGGTATGAGAAAGAATAGGTGAACAGAGGACTCTATGGAAGTCAATAAGAAATAGACGAGACAGGTTGGTAGGACACCGTTTCAAGTATGAAGGTCTATTCAGAGACATATTAGAGGCAGAAACGGGAGTTCTGAGGGGTAGAGGTAGACCTAGGAAATGAGAAGATTAGCTCAGGATAGGAAAGAGTGGAGGTGCGAGTCCAACAACTTTATGATGATGATGATGATGTTGATGATGATGACGTATTTCCCAACAGATTATTTCAAATCATCCATACTTCTTTTAAATATCTGAAGTACGAATTATTTAACTCAAATACCTGGTTCCAGTTCTTACTAAAAGCGCAGTTAAAGAAAATCAATTTCCTATAGTTTATCCTCTTCTTGTAATCCTTTATCAAAAGTTCAACAATGGTGCCTCAACATTTGCAATGAATTTTACCTCAAATTTACGATTACACTTTCAGAAAGCATCTTTGGTTGTTTTATATTAGCTACCACGAAGAGAATTCAAGATATTTTAAACATCAGGAGACAAATGAAATTCCTGCTGTTTTTTGCTAAGCCATTTTATTCCCCTTCATTATTTCTGAAATGTAAAGTAGCGGAGTCCTGTATAAATAAATAACGAAAGATTAAGGAAAGTCGCCAAGAAATTTTCGAGAAACTGGAAAGAAGAATATGAATCGTAAATCCAAATGAATGTCATTGTACTTTCGGCCCAAACTCTACGGATAAGCGTTCATTGGGCCCCTCAGAATTTACGGTTATGGTCAATATTCAAGACCCGGTCCGAGTTGTATGGTTGCGGGATCTTGGTTTACAACGTTTTTCTTTAAGATGCTTTTATACAAATATCCTTAAAATTGTTTCTTCTTACCCTTCACAATTTCCTGACTCTTATGCGATAAACATACAAATCGTATTCAATTTAAAAAAAGGTAGATCGTATAAGTATATAAATGTCATATACAATAAAATTAAAAACACAGAATCAAACACAGGTAACACAAATTTTTATTGTAGAAACTGTACAATAATTATTTCGCCACCCTTTACCATCTTCAGGTGGAATAATGACTAAACTTAAACTAATTACAATTGTCCTAAATACTAATGATCTTGTTAAAAGAAGAAGGAGTACAATAAAATTATATACATGAAATTTAAAATAAGGATGGGTCGGGTATCCGGTTTGGATCCGTTTTTAGGGATAATGACACCGAGTACTCGGGAACGTTAGTGAGGGTGGGATTTAACTGAAAGCTCGCCCGAATTAAGACATGAACTGTAATAGTTTTTCGGGGTACTTAACTGGTTACTCGGCATTAGTTGTACCAAGTACCCGGCTATCAGGAATGGAATCATAGAATTCCGTAAGCCCTTGCAAAAGGTACGATAAGTGGATATTTAACATATGCTGATATCAATTTGGAACTTCAAAATTCCATTGACCATGACATTGAATCCGGAAAACAATATCGATCTAATATTTTAGATTATCCATTTCCAAGGAGATTAGTATTTATTGGGCACACTTTAGTTAAAGAATCATGGAATGTCTCTTTATCCGCTTTCTAAGCTTCTAATACCTTTAACGGCCAATGTGAACAACTTTCATTCGTTTTATATAATGTTTGATCGGTGATACTACATACGTTTGGAAAAGTATTTTAAATAAAATACAAAATGCTTTTCTCAAAAAAGTATTTAAATGCAAGATAAAAATAGGTGTTTTTTATTTTGTATTTGCATTTTAAATGCAAGTATTGCAGATAAATCACATCTCTGATCGTTAAGGATTAGGATTCAGACGTTTTTATTTAATTTATTTATCTTCAAACATTTCAATTTTGAAATCTTCATTAAATCTGTTTTTTACTGATTAGATGTTCAACGATGACTGAGCATAGAAGTTTTATTCTCAGTCAGAAGAGGATTTTCGAGTCTGTTCAATAAAATATTCATAAATCAAATTACTCGGACGTCCAATTAGTAAAAAACTTGATTTAATGAAGATTTCAAGATTCAACTTGTTGTAAACAATATTAAAAACCCTAGACAATCTCATACTCGATGATCAACTAGATACATCTAACTAGATCGCTGCTATTAAATACTTTTTGAATGTTTTTCTCTAACTTTCATAAACATAATCTTAACATTAACAAATTTAGTATATAAGTTAGTTGCAGGTAATTAGTTTGTTTAGCCTTTTTTCCAATTCAAAATTTTTGTAACTTGAATCTGTGTTTTTAAAATATCGTTACCGTTATCTACATTAACAATAAAATTGTTTACAAGTGATGAGTTAACCAGAGAGAAGTGGGAATTAATGAAATGCGACTGTTTCACGTGTTGTGTCGTTGTTAAATTGTTCATATCTAACCAACTGTGTTGTGTTTAACTAACTCGAAAATCAATAAGTTAATTGCGAAATATATGAGCTGTAAATTCTGATTCATTAAAGGGAAGTTACGTATCGAAGTTATCGCAGATAACTGACTGACACATGTATAGGAGTCATTTGGTTCTTTAAATCAAGCTGAGAGCACATCTCGTAATTGAACCGATCAGTTCAAAGCACTTTTCGTTACAAGTCTACAAATATTTGTATGGTCCTACAGCATCAAAGTATTTTTATCGACAGCTACGGTAGTTAGTCCGAAATCACGACTTATTCAACACACGAATGTTTTTTATTATCTATCTATAGCAAACGATGATAAAACTGTAAAACTACGATAATCATGGTAAAAATATCCCTTTTTTCTAATTAAGAATAAAATAAAATTAAAAAGGAAACAGCGAATATAAAAACAGGAGACGAAAAATTAGAAGAAGTGACTGATTTTATGTATCTAGGATGTCAAATAAGTCAGGACGATAGGAGTAGTAAGGATGTAAAGCAGAGCATAGTGCATGGTCGAGTCAAAAAAAATTGTTAAAGATGTTTGTACGATGCGAAACTTGGACGCTGGACGCGGCGGAAAAGAAAACGTTAGTAGGGAGCGTTCGAAACGTGGTGTTACAGTCGAATAATGAGAAAGAAAGTCAATAAGAAATAGGTCAGATAGGTTGTTAGGACACCTTCTCAGGTATGAACGTCTAGTTAGAGACATATTAGAGGAAGAAACAGTAGTTAAGAGGAGTTAGAGGTAGACCTAGATTGTTATTCTTCGCAAATAGTTAAGGATATAGGATGTTCTAGTTTTGGGAAAATGCGAAGATTAGCTCAGGATAGAAAAGAGCGGAGGTGAGTGTCCAACCAGTCCCAGGACTGACAACCTTATAATGATGTAATGGATACATTTTCACGGCAATTTTATTGTGTTATGGACAGCTTTCTACCACTTTTTGGTCTTGCCTAAATTTCTTTGGATTCTTTTTTAGTAATAATCTAAAGATNAGGGAGAAGAGTCAATTTATACAATGGAGGTAGGGTAAATTCTCGAGGTTTCATAATTTTCACAATTATTTTGTTTAAAAGTCATGATAAGTTCGCATGTATGACAGAAAATTTCAGCATTTAAGACAATTATTTTGTTGGTAAATATAAAAATTTGTACTAATAAGATTTATTAAGTACCACATTAAATGAGCAAGACCAAGACCGAGACTGTACAATAAGACTAAGACTAACATCAAGACTAGAAGTATTTGAGCAAGACCGAATAAATAAGATGAAAACCAATACCAAGTCTGGGACAGTCTGTGATTCCATAATTTTGGGAAATTAAATTAGAAATTCAAAGTAAAATGTTGTAAAATTTCAGACGATCTTACACGAAATTTTCCCTAACTATGTTATTTCAACGTTTGGCACCTTTCGATAAAGGATCAAATGTAGAAATTCAGGAATGCTTCATGTAGGGTATGTTCTAATTAATAGAAGATGGTCGGATTATTTGATCAAAAATAAAACTTGCTGCATTCCTTATCTACATTTCGGTTTCGAATTGGAGGAAGTCATATCCGTGAGGATTAAGTAAGGAATTCACGAGAAATGCCAGAACAACGAACGCTTTGACCCCTTTTATTCGTCTCCAGAGAGATTTCCTGGAAGTTTATTAAACTTTAGAAGTTCAATTGTCAGTACATAAATAGCAAGTGGATTCATTTTCAAACACCACATAATCCATTCAGCTCAAACTATTTTAAGTCCTATTTTATTTGTGTTGTTTCAAGGTATTTTGCCTACTTACACGCAGTTGTATGTATATTTTAGACTTTTAAAGATGAAATATTACCGAAATAACATTACAATCTGATCTTTAGGATGTTCTAGTTTTGGGAAAATGCGAAGATTAACTCAGGATAGAAAAGAGCGGAGGTACGTGTCCAACCAGTCTCAGGACTGACAACCTTACAATGATGTAATGGATACATTTTCACGGCAATTTTATTGTGTTATGGACAGCTTTCTACCACTTTTTGGTCTTGCCTAAATTTCTTTGGATTCTTTTTTAGAAATAATCTAAAGATATTTATAAGTGATTCGCGTGTTTTGTGTAGGTAAGGAATTAGTTCTAAAATATTTAGATTTCTTGTATTTGATCATAATTGCATGATGGAACCGGTATTTACTTGGTGAAAATCCATAGTATTATAAAGAATATTAAAACTCTACAATTGTTTCGATAACACAGTAGATTTTTCAGGTGGAATGTTACATAATTGATTCATACTATTTAATCTCATCTTTTCAAACAGTTGACTAGATTTCAAGATTATTAGTATCTAAAATTGAAGAAAGGTATGGAGATTAGGTCTTCCACTATTTTTATTTATCGTTTATTTGTACTTGAGATAGTCCGAATAATATCAATGAGATGTCGTACAAGTAAACTTACTAATCGTCAGTACATTTCATTTTTCTGCTTGTACCGATAAATTGACGACTTCAAAGTCAAATAATGATAAGAAAACCGACCAGAACTGTGCTCCCTTTTATGAGTAATTGATACTTAATTGAATTAAATAAGAGGACGCCAACTACCACACCTATGATATTTGACAAAAAGAATACAACCAACCCTACATTCCACCAATTGACATCCATACATATTGCTTTGTGGAAGGCCAGGTCATCGAGGTCGTACCGACATAGTCCAAAGTAGAAAACAAAAAAACACCCTGTATATGTTACTTGAACTGGGCTTTGACTAAAATGTTCTTTCAAGCAAACAGATTAACTGTTGGTGACGAGGCAGCAATAAAATTGTAATAGTCGCCATTTTGTAACCAATTCATTGTGGATTACACTATTTTTCGATCATTTGACATTATAACCGGAGACGTTCATTTGCATCTCAGTTATTCGAAATTTTATTAACGAACTTGGAGCGAGCTTTACGCTCACAATTACTTACTGTTGATAATCACCTATAAAACGATTAAGTGCAAGAGAAGCCGTGGAGAGACGGTTGTAAAGGGAAATATCTATGTATTTGCTCTGGACTCGGCTTAATTTTAGCGGTTTAGTCGTCATCAAAACGGGAACGAAATAAAGCGATTCAATTTACATTTAAGCCCATTGCAAGTAGTAATTAATGTTTAAGGTTGGAACTAAGCCTTCAAGGGTAACGTAAAAGGCAATTAAGATAAAAAATTGAAATCGCTATTGGCGAATAAAGTTATTAAATTGGAACCATTTTATCCGTCGTTTATTATCAAGTTAGTTATTGGACTCCATAAATATTTAAATTCTCAGAGAAATCTATGGAACGGTGGCCTGCTAAAAACCGTGCATAAAAGTATTATATTGTATGCCTTTAAAAAATACGGCGCCCCTGGACAAAAATTTTTAGTCTATCAGAGTCTTTTAGCGTATCTGAGAGTATCTCTCACAGTCTTTCACAGTTTCTTAGTTATTGCGTAGGTGTTTTTATTGATCTATCGCAGTCTCTATGAGAGACTCGAACGATAAAATTGTTAATTCAGAGATTCGAGTCTCTCGCAGGGAGACTGAATAAATAAAACTGAAAAATTGAAAGACTCGAGTCTCTCGTAGAAACAATGGGATCTCTGAAATATGTTGAACTTTTAACTATGTCTATCGAGACACCCCTTATTGAGAGATTCGAGTCTCTCGTTCGGGGATTCGAGTCTTTCGTTCAGAGACTGGATACGAAATGAGGATCTCCCTATGAGCAACTCGAGTCTCTCGTTCAGAGACGCTAAACAGTTTTTTTGACAGTCCCTCTCAGCGACACCAGAGAGACTCGATGAAAGACGAAGACTCGCGTCTCGCTTTCAGAGACTCTGAGAGACTGAACATTGTTATCTCGGGGTGGTATAGAAGAATACCTTCAACCACTTTTTTTTTTATAAATAATAAAATAATAAAGTTCAATGAATGCTATTTAAAGCTGAGAGAGGGTTGTTACGCTTTGTTCAGGAGGTTTTGAGAGGTTTGTTACATAAGGACATTCCTCTGAAATAGACGTAAACATTTTGGAACAACTTAAATATGTTCAAACAAAATGTTTTTATTATTCGGAATTTTTAATTTGCTTTACTAGATTTAAACACTAATCTTTGAAATATAGTGACAAACTATTTTTTTTTCGATATTTTTTACTTCTTTCAAGTACTTTGTACTAATTTGTTCGCTAAAAGGTCAATTATTGTGTAGGGAGAAGAGTCAATTTATACAATGGAGGTAGGGTAAATTCTCGAGGTTTCATAATTTTCACAATTATTTTGTTTAAAAGTCATGATAAGTTCGCATGTATGACAGAAAATTTCAGCATTTAAGACAATTATTTTGTTGGTAAATATAAAAATTTGTACTAATAAGATTTATTAAGTACCACATTAAATGAGCAAGACCAAGACCGAGACTGTACAATAAGACTAAGACTAACATCAAGACTAGAAGTATTTGAGCAAGACCGAATAAATAAGATGAAAACCAATACCAAGTCTGGGACAGTCTGTGATTCCATAATTTTGGGAAATTAAATTAGAAATTCAAAGTAAAATGTTGTAAAATTTCAGACGATCTTACACGAAATTTTCCCTAACTATGTTATTTCAACGTTTGGCACCTTTCGATAAAGGATCAAATGTAGAAATTCAGGAATGCTTCATGTAGGGTATGTTCTAATTAATAGAAGATGGTCGGATTATTTGATCAAAAATAAAACTTGCTGCATTCCTTATCTACATTTCGGTTTCGAATTGGAGGAAGTCATATCCGTGAGGATTAAGTAAGGAATTCACGAGAAATGCCAGAACAACGAACGCTTTGACCCCTTTTATTCGTCTCCAGAGAGATTTCCTGGAAGTTTATTAAACTTTAGAAGTTCAATTGTCAGTACATAAATAGCAAGTGGATTCATTTTCAAACACCACATAATCCATTCAGCTCAAACTATTTTAAGTCCTATTTTATTTGTGTTGTTTCAAGGTATTTTGCCTACTTACACGCAGTTGTATGTATATTTTAGACTTTTAAAGATGAAATATTACCGAAATAACATTACAATCTGATCTTTAGGATGTTCTAGTTTTGGGAAAATGCGAAGATTAACTCAGGATAGAAAAGAGCGGAGGTACGTGTCCAACCAGTCTCAGGACTGACAACCTTACAATGATGTAATGGATACATTTTCACGGCAATTTTATTGTGTTATGGACAGCTTTCTACCACTTTTTGGTCTTGCCTAAATTTCTTTGGTTTCTTTTTTAGTAATAATCTAAAGATATTTATAGGTAATTCGCGTGTTTTGTGTATGTAAGGAATTAGTTCTGAAATATTTAGATTTCTTGTACTTGATCATAATTGCATGATGGAACCGGTATTTACTTGGTGAAAAACCATAGTATTATAAAGAATATTAAAACTCGACAATTGTTTCGATAACACACTAGATTTTGTTTGTGTTGTTTCAAGGTATTTTGCCTACTTACACGCAGTTGTATGTATAT
Source organism: Agrilus planipennis (assembly GCF_000699045.2). Taxonomy (NCBI): domain Eukaryota; kingdom Metazoa; phylum Arthropoda; class Insecta; order Coleoptera; family Buprestidae; genus Agrilus; species Agrilus planipennis. The sequence continues at coordinate 328,574 of NW_020438889.1, forward strand.
TTTAGACTTTTAAAGATGAAATATACCGAAATAACATTACAATCTGATTTTTATTTCATGTGTATAAATTAAATGATGGTAGGTACAATNATTCTCGAGGTTTCATAATTTTCACAATTATTTTGTTTAAAAGTCATGATAAGTTCGCATGTATGACAGAAAATTTCAGCATTTAAGACAATTATTTTGTTGGTAAATATAAAAATTTGTACTAATAAGATTTATTAAGTACCACATTAAATGAGCAAGACCAAGACCGAGACTGTACAATAAGACTAAGACTAACATCAAGACTAGAAGTATTTGAGCAAGACCGAATAAATAAGATGAAAACCAATACCAAGTCTGGGACAGTCTGTGATTCCATAATTTTGGGAAATTAAATTAGAAATTCAAAGTAAAATGTTGTAAAATTTCAGACGATCTTACACGAAATTTTCCCTAACTATGTTATTTCAACGTTTGGCACCTTTCGATAAAGGATCAAATGTAGAAATTCAGGAATGCTTCATGTAGGGTATGTTCTAATTAATAGAAGATGGTCGGATTATTTGATCAAAAATAAAACTTGCTGCATTCCTTATCTACATTTCGGTTTCGAATTGGAGGAAGTCATATCCGTGAGGATTAAGTAAGGAATTCACGAGAAATGCCAGAACAACGAACGCTTTGACCCCTTTTATTCGTCTCCAGAGAGATTTCCTGGAAGTTTATTAAACTTTAGAAGTTCAATTGTCAGTACATAAATAGCAAGTGGATTCATTTTCAAACACCACATAATCCATTCAGCTCAAACTATTTTAAGTCCTATTTTATTTGTGTTGTTTCAAGGTATTTTGCCTACTTACACGCAGTTGTATGTATATTTTAGACTTTTAAAGATGAAATATACCGAAATAACATTACAATCTGATTTTTATTTCATGTGTATAAATTAAATGATGGTAGGTACAATAAATTCTGAATAAAAATAAATAAAGATAATTAAAAGCTATTATTTTCTCGTGACTAAGCAGTGAATTAATCTGTCAGACTAGAAGCAGGCAATTTCTTACATCAACTGTACAAAATTTTATTCTAGAGAAAGACAAATGAGTCCAGGCATTAATAAGACACTACCTTTTTCTAGATCTTCTTCGAAAACTCGTTTTAGTGACAAATAGTCCTGTTGCTCTTGACCTTTAATTATTTTAGTAATGATAATATTCCTAGGACTACCGTTTCGTTTTTACTTACTTTTAACGAATTCTTTTTACTTCTTATTCAAAATCAGAGTAAATATGTCTCACATTTTGGTTTGCTACTTATTTTGGTAGGTACATGTACAATATTCAGTCTTGATTACGTTATAGTCTGCTGTAGCTAGGTATACCGCGTAGGTAATCTCCTTACTCTGCTCGATATGTAAATTATGATCAAACTTTGACACCGACATTCGGAAATACTGTCGGATACTAGATTAAAAATACTAGTTTTTTCGAAATAAATTACAAATGGTGCCTAGGCTATTACATTAAATAAAAAAAATGTAATTCCCCATACAATGCGATTCGATTTGAAAAACTGAAATTAACTGTCGAGAGTTTCATAACTTTTTAGCGAAGTAACTTTGTTTGAAAATTACGGAATAGCAAGAGACAAAGTAGAAATTTCTTAAGTAACAAAGTTTAAATTTCCCAATAGGTAGGGAGTAGTTTCATTATTCTTTCTTAGGGAAATCATGCCTTAATTTTAATTTTTGAAATGCTGTGTATTTACTAGAAATAGGATATTTCATTAATCATTAAAGAATCCTATTTGTGTGCATTTGCGATGTAACCATCTCTGAAAGTAATTTTATATTGTAAAAGTCAATAATACGGACAGCTTTTCAGTAAAATTTTCGTCGAATTGTAAAGGGGTTATTGTTAAAGAATTTAAATATGAGAGATTGTGAGACATCCTACATTTATTATAATATTCATAGGAATGCTTAGATGTTGATCTCAATATTAAAAAGGTACAGAATATTTTTACTGCCATAATCTGACCAAATTTCGACGGATGGTACCATTGTCCATGGTGGATATAGAAAGGTACATATGTTAGACGTGACATTTCTCCATACTGCAAACTTCAGCCACTTCCATATCCCTGTCTATTATCTCATGATAGATTTCTAACGTTTAAACACATCCCACATGTAATTTTTTTTATAATAAATTTTTTTATTAAATAATAACATTCTATATACAGATTGTAAGAGCAGTACTTAGTTCCTTTCTCTAATTGGAATTTTAATGTGTCAGCGAGTTTCAGAAAGTCAGAACTTAAGATATTGTATAATTATATAAAATATTATTGCAAATCTATACATCCATACTTTGCCTATTATTGTACTCATCATCGTAAGAACGTCAGTCCTAAAACTAGTTCGACACGCAACTCCACTCTTTCCTATCCTGAGCTAAACTTCGCATTCCTCTAAAACTAGATCATCCCACATCCATAATTAATTGCGCACAGTAATCTAATCTGAGTCTACCTCTACCGCTCCTAACTCCCTTTTCTGCCTCTAATATGTCTCTGACCAGCCCTTCATGTCTGAGAAGGTGTCCTGCTAACCTATCTCGCCTATTTTTAATTGTCTTCAATACAGTTCTCTGTTCTCCTATTCTTTCTAATACCTCTACATTTCTAACCTTCTCTATCCACAGTATCCTCGTCATTCGCCTGTAACAGCACATTTCGAAGACTTCTAACTTTTTTTTTTCCGCCGCGCCCCCGTTCATATTTCGCACCCGTACAGTGCTGCGCTCCGAAAATACACCTTTAACAATCTTTTTTGAATTTCTATATTAACCGTCCGCAAGCATAGAAGTGACTTCTTTTTATTGAAGGCGACTCGACCCTGCGCTGTCTTCTGCTTTATATCCGTACTACTCCTTCCTTCCTGACTTATCTGACTTCTTATTAGATACCTAAAATCAGCCACTTCTTGTAATTGTACTGTAGTAATGTTAATTTAGAAAGCACACATTTTCACATAAACATGAAATAATTAGGCTAAAATGTAATTAAAGACACAGTATGGTACATATACACATCAATGAAAATTGAAGGATATAATTCAAAATCCGTAGTCGTAGTTTTAGCACAGCCAAAGAAAGTTATAATTTTATCAAAGTAAGAATGTGTGATATAGTACATCCATAGACAATGGATTTTCGTGAGCCGCTGAAAAACAACAAAAAAAAATTAACGGTCCTTAGCAGCAGGCACCGTATAATGAAAGTAACAGCCTTTCCATTGCGGAAGTTGGAGCATCATAACTACCACTTCAACTGCTACAGCACTACAACTCACTTCAGCAACAGTCTAGAAGAAATAATGGACACTCAGACTTTGTTGCTGGTATGTTGTTGTTTAAAGTAAGAGACGTTGTCTTATTGCAACTCACTTATTTCCCTGTTTGTATCTTTCCATCTAGTACTACTACAATAGTATTCAGCAATAGAATACTAGCAATAAATTAAGCCTGACCGAAATATAAATATATATACGTACCTAGGAAATCAGGTAAACCGGGATGGAAGGAGCAGTAGAGGTATAAAACAGACGATAAAGCAGGATAGTTCTATGCTCGAGAACGGTTAATTTAGAAATTGTAATAATAATGATAACGGTATATGTGCGAAGCACAGCTCTGTAAAGGTGCGAAACGTGAACAGCGTGTGCTGCGCAAAAGAGAAAGTTGATAAAGATAGAGAAGGATAGAAGTGAGGTGGTATTAGAAAGAGTACGAGAGCATTATGAAAATCAATACGAAATAGGCGAGATAGGTTGGTAGGATATCTCAAGCATGAAGGACTAGTTAGAGACATATTGGAAGCATGAACAAGAGTTAAGAGAGGAAGAGGCAAACCTAGATTAGATTACTGTTCACAAGACAATACATTACTATTTAAATTATAGAATGATTTGTCTATGTAGTTTCTAGAAAGTCTTATCTAAATTTTGTCGAATGACATGCACAAAAAATAGATCAAATGCTGTACCCTTAACTGTCACAATCGCGTTTCTCCAATGATAGAATATGTTAGTTGAGCTAGTTCAGTTGTATGATTCTGACCACAACGGTTTAATGATAGAAGGTAAACACATTTGTTCTACCGAAAGGAGCTTCTAGTAAGATGTTGAACACAGCAACTGTCCTGCTGGAAGGATTTACCGATTCTTATGGGATCTGTTCTTGTAGCAGGAAAGGATGCTTACGGAAAGGATCTGTCTCACTTGCGTGATTATGATTTTCAGAGCAGTTTCGTTTTAATGAGAAAACAGTTATATCATGGCATATAAAATATGCTCCTAAGACTGAGCTAAACTTTGCATTTCCCTAAAACTAGAACAGCCCACATCCTTAATTATTTGCGAACAGTAATCTAATCTAGGTCTACCTCTTAACTCCTGTTTCTGCCTCTAATATGTCTCTGACTAGACCTTCATGCCTGAGAAGGTGTCCTACTAACCTATCTCGCCTATTCCGTATTGACTTCCATAGAGTCCTCTGTTCTCCTATTCATTTCTAACCTTTTCTACCCACGTTATCCTCATCATCCGCCTATAACACCACATTTCGAACGCTTCTAACCATTCCTTTTCCGCCGCGCCCACTGCCCATGTTTGCACCCGTACAACGCCGTGCTCCAAACATGCACCTTTAGCAACCTTTTTCGAATTTCTAAATTAACCGTTCGCGAGCATAGAAGTGAGTTCTTGTTATTAAAGGCGATACAACCCTGCGCTATCCTGTGCTTTATATCCCTACTACTCCTTCCATCCTGATTTATCTCACTTCCTAGATATCTAAAATCAGCCACTTCTTCTAATTTTTCGTCTCCTATTTTTATATTCACTCTTTCCCTACTTTTTCTTCCCTTGCATACCAGTATTTTAGTTTTACTTTTATTTATTATCATACAGTACTGATCTGTCTGTCACATTTTTAAGTATATTTAACATCTTGTCCCATTTAACATTGTCAAAAGCTTTCTCTAAATCTACAAATCCTATATGTATGCACTCTTTCCTTTTTCTATCGTTTTCTCTATTGTTACCCGTAAAGCTAGAATGGCCTCCTGCGTTCCTCTATTTCTTCTAAACCCAAATTGATCTTCCCCTAATAGTTCTTCTGCCCTTTTTTCCATCCTCCTTTGTACAATTCTAGTTAAGGTTTTTGACGTATGGGAAGTTAAGCTAATTGTTCGATATGACTCGCATCTATGTTTATGTGAAATAAAAAATTATTAAGTAACCTAATATAAGAAAAATTGCAATAAAAACTAAAATTAGTATCTACAGTCGTTGTAGTGATATGATATGATAAGAAGATTAATATTTAAAAAGATCGAGTTCATTATCAAATTCTAAGTAACTAATAAGACTATAAATAGGAGGAAAATAGCGTACTGATGAGAACAAATAAGTTCTGCTACTTTCGATAAATTACCGACTAAGAACTGAAACAATTTAAATTTCTAAGATCTTTATTTATTTCTGCCAGAATTAAATCGCAGTTGTTTGCGCACAAAAAGAAGAAACAATCTAGTTGTTTGTTTTTAATTCATATATTTTTCCCGTGTAGGTATATGCATGAATGTATACGTAAAATCCATTTCCTCCGCTTTAACTAAGCGAAAGCCAATCCTAGCGAGTATTTTACTTATCTTGTACATCTGAACGGGATGGTTTCGTATTCAAGTTGCACCTTATTCTCGGCGTACACACTAGTATTCGTTTGTTTGTTCGCCAAAGCTGTTTTCCAAGGTTGTGGGATGTTTTACACAAAATAATTGAACGTTAGCGAACAAGACGTGCCTGAAAGTAACTGTACTCTTGAGATGTAAGCAATGAAGCTGAACGGAAAGAGATGAAATATAGACAATGGTGGACGGAAACTGTTTATTTTTTTTACGCTGCATACTGAAACTGATTATTTTGCCGGCAGCCACTAAAAATGCATGCGTTCGTCGCCTGCTGCTTCCCCTGGGCCATCAATGCCATTGCGAATAAAAAAGAAATGAGAAACTGACAGTGGCATAGCGCGAAATGCTTTTCGCCATGACCTAATTCTCTGAGTTTTCCGTTTGCACTATTGCTACCACAACATCCAGAAGCTTGCGGGAAAATAATAGATATAGTCAAAACGGCCCTTATTATCGTAAGGGTCATACGGTTTGACAATAATTCGGGTTTGTTTTTCTTCTATTGCCGTTAGTAAAACCATCAAATAAAATGCTGTATGAGTAAAACGATACTTTTAAGTTTTAATAATTATTTCCAAAGAGAAAGGAAAAGTGAGAATTCCGCAACCAACGTAAATATTTTTCTTTTCTTCAGGTATCTAAATTTTTAGTAGTAGCACATTATGTTTGTAGTTTCTGTGTTATTTGACTGTATTCCAAAGTCCAAAACTACAGAAGTAACTTCCACGGCTACTACTGTCTGCAAAACCGAAACGTTACGACTACTACAAGCGCTAATTATCTACTTACACTTACATACCAGTATTTTAGTTTTACTTCGTTTTACAATCGTTAGTACTTTTGGTATCGATTTTTTTTAACCAAATAATAAGTATAGATAGGTACCAATTAGGGTTTATACAAAACCGACATTTTAGAAAACCGGTTTTCGAATACTAATTTTTCCAGAAAACCGGTTTTAATTGGTTTCGAATTTTNGTCCTTAGTTTATTCACAAAATTCCCCGAAATAGAAAATACCCTCTCACTTGCGACCGAACTAGGCTTAATCGTTTTTAAAGCCTGATATAATAATTCTAAATTTTTTGTCCTTTTATTTGTGGCTTCCAGGGCCAAAAACTCTTTTCTTAGAGTTTGAGTAGAGGAAGTCACTTCTTCCGGTTCCTTTAAATAAAAACTATCAAACTGATATAAAATCTAAATTAATTCATCCAATAGACAAAACACACCGTTTATATCGGTCCGATATGATTCCAAGAACCAAACTACTTGCAACAGTGTTTTCATCAATCTGGTACATTTGGCTACATTTGTCATTTTCAAATTTTTTTTAAGTGTTATTCATTCATTGAAAACCGATATTTTCTACTAAAAAACCGGTTTTCGAATTTCATAATTTTCTCCAAAAAAAACGGTTTTTAAAAATCGACAAACCCTAGTACCAATCGATAATAAGTACTTACTCGTAACACTACTCAGTTGATTCAAAGGCAATTCTTTTTGGGTGGTTTATTTAAATGTATCTAAATATTTTTTAACAGTTTCCAATCTTGAATTTTCCATTTGGTCCTTCTGTTCTTTTTTCTCTCTGTCTCTGATTTTTTTAATATTTTTAACATAACAAAAATTCAAAGTGCTTCCAAGCTATCCTCATACTTAGAATTCGAATTTATTTGATAATTTGTAGATGGTATAAGAAAGAATTACATTTAATTTTTTTGGAATTGCACGGTAACAGGCTGGTCTAGCAGCCAATGCGCGGCTATCACCCGTAGGAAAAGTTTCCATTGAACTTCAATGGGAATCAATGTAAATTTGTAAATTCCATTCAAAACCATTTAGCATAAATGGAAAAATAATAGTTTCCATTTACAATAATTCCATTAATATTTACATAGAAAACATTTTCATTGATTTCCAATGGGAACCAATGCAAAATTTATAAATTTTATTTAAAACCATTCAATATAAAAGGAAAAACAATTGGGTACCTAAATATGGAGAAGGTCTAGTTGCAGACGATTAAAAGTTATTTAAAAAAATGGAGAAAAACGTGCTGAAGTTAATGTGATTGTCAAAGCAAGTTGTAAAAATTATTAACAAGACATTATTTGGTATAACAATTGTCATGTAATTCATATTTGTCTTCGTCAAAAAACCTTATATTTCATCTTAATTAAAATGTCATTTAATTACCACTAATAATAATTAAAGGTAAAAAGAAATTGATACTAGGATTTTCAGTGGATTTAGGTATGGAAATTCCAATGGAACGCAATGAATATCCCATTGTGTTCAGCAATGGAAATCCCATTGGGTTCGGGAATGCGATTTCCACTAGAATTTTAGTGGAAATTCCATTCATCCCATTGGCAATTCTCCATTTATTACCATTAATTATTTTTTGTGGTTATTAAATGGCATTTTTTAAATTGAAATAGAATGGAAATTTTTCCTACGGGTCGGTTACTTTAGTGTGATGCGGAAGTAGATGTCTCCTTCTTCCGCGCGTAGTGAACCACTCCCCTCGCAGTAATGGTGGCTGCTAGGGTCATTGTGATTATCTACATGTATGAAAACTAATTATTTGATATTAAATAGCAATATGATACCAATTATTACGGGAAATAAGGGCCAAGCGTCTTAACAACAAAACGAAAAAATTTGATTAAAATCTGCCCACTGGTTTTTGCGTGATGTAGGCACGTGACTACCATTATTTTATCTAATATACTTAGAGAATTATAATTCTCCTCAGAAAGCACTCGGTACGAGATAGTTGTCGTAGCGGTTGGTTTAATTTGTCTTTTCAATTCAAAGCGTGTATCAGTTTCAGCGTTAGGTGTAGCTTATTTATCACAGTGACATTTTCGCGCTCTGCAAATCCTACTGACGTGGTTTCGTTTATTGAAATGGATGTGCATGTGGTTATTAAGCTCCAAAACTAATTTCGTGCAACTGTAACTTATGTATATTACATATATCTCTTTTGACAATCTGAATTCCCTTCTTGCCCGCCTCCTAACATATTTCGCAAATAAATATGAATGTGCAACCTGCCCACATAAATAATGTAGGTATCTGTTAGAAGAGTATACAATAAATTTCCTATTACTTGAATTACTTAGGCGTTTTGCCTTTATAGATAGATGTTACACAAGACCAGAAACAACATAAAACAAAACAGACGAAACGAGAAGAAATTGTTTCATATTGTTTTGTTTTTGAAGTGAAACTTCTTTACGCACGGTAGGGTAAGTTCGTTTCATGAGAGTTTCTATGTAACGAAATCATGCAACGCATTTCCCCCGCTGTCTGTCCCTGTGTATGCTTAGATCTTTAAAACTACGCAACAGATTTTAATGCGGTTTTTTTTAATAAATAGAGTAATTCAAGAGGAAGGTTTGTATGTATAATACATGCATAATATAAAAGAGAAACACTGATAATTTTAGAGGTTTGTAAAGTGATGTCGTAAATAAACACATTTTTTTGCGCTTACATTGCAAACTCTGGCTGAACCCTACGAGATAGATCAAAATAATATATTACAGTATTGTACACCTTAGAAAGGTCTACAGAAAAGTCCGGGATGGTATATGTCTATCTCTTAGGGATAACCCACGATAACCATTTTTTATCTTTTACTTTTTACTAGAAATAATGGCTTATTTACGAAGCTATTTTAAGTAATACAGCATTAATCCATATCCAATTAAATACTTTTAAGTACATTCTGCATTTAATATAGATCAATATGGTCCTTTACAGCATCTAATTTAAATGAATATTTTTGAAAATGTTACAGGCTTAAAATGTAGGGACATAGCGGTTGCGGCGGTCCGACCGGATTGTATTGTCTAATGGCAAAAAAGCTATAATTGTTGTATATTAAGACATTCTATAGTATATTTACTATCAGTATTGCACCCGTGCGAAGCAAAGTGTACAAATAATACCATTAAACCAATTCCTTAACCCCCTATCCCGACATGTTTGTGTGTTTGAAGAAGTTTCACTTCAGTAGCGTGTTGTATAATTACACGTTGTATTTTTTTTTGTAACATTATGTTCAAAATACTAGAAACCGTTGCTTTATTCGAATTATAAAATGAAACGAAACTCCTTGTTAGGTGTTTACTCATTACGAAAAAGTAGTTAGTATAAAATTTTTGAAAGATCTGATAAAATCAAGCGTCCTAATACCCGTGAACGTTGTTATCCTTTTTTCTTCATTTACAGAATTGCTTCATAGAGCCATTCTTCTCAGTGGATCCGGTCTTTCACCGTGGGCAATGCAAAAGGACCCGCTAGCGGTAAAGCGTCATGTAGCTGAACAAACAGGTTGCCATGGAGATTTAGTGGATGATGATCTGGCCCCATGTCTCAGGATGAAATCGCTAGAACAACTGTTGGAAGTTCAAGTAAAACCACCGAGATTTCTTCCGGGTTTCGCTCCGTTCGTTGACGGTACCATTCTAGTGACACCCACAGCACCTCCACCACCGAGCAGTTCCACGACGATAGCAACTTCGTCGGGTTATGAGTTGGCCGATTTCCCAGAGAGGGACCTTCTTTTCAGTTTGACTACGACCGAGTCGTATTTGGACCTGAGTGCGCAAGACTTAGAGTTCGGTTTTAATGAAACGCGTAGAGACAGAATATTAAGGACGTATGTGAGGAATTCGTATTATTTTCATTTGAATGAAATTTTTTCGACTCTAAAAAATGAATATACGGACTGGGAAAAGCCAACGCAAAATCCGTTAAGTGTTCGGGACGCAACGTTAGAGGTGCTAAGTGATGGTCATACTGTCGCGCCGCTTATCCGAGTAGGCTATTTACATTCGCTAAGAGGGGGCAAGACTTTTTTTCTACATTTCCAACTCCAAAGTGCTGAACGGGATTTTCCACAGGTAATTAACATATACAATATTTACAATAAAAAATGAATAAATAAGAATCCTTTCCAATTTCACTGTAGAATTTTTCGATAATTTTTGGAGGGTGTAAATTATAATAAAATATTTTTTTTTATTTAAAATAAATACCTATTAAGCAGTGCCGACTTTAAGTGAAGCGAAAATGCCTGAAATAATTTTATTTCTATTATTTTTTCTATCTAGTGCTAGCCTCTGCAAAAAAAAGAGTTGATACTTTCTACTGCATAGTATCAATTATCTTGAGCCTAAAGAAAAATGTAACATTTATTGTTTTTTTTTAGTACCGAAAATATCGAAATAGGAAAACAGATTCGAAATTAAAATCCAATACGAACTTTGCAATAACTTGAAAACTTATATTTTCAATTGCTTGAAATATTTTCGACTTATTTAGATATGTATTTTCATATGTTCTACATTCAGCTCGGAGAGAAATAAAATTGAAACCTTCCGAAGAATAATAAAATCAAAATAGTTTGCTGTTTATGGCAACATAAAAGTTTCATTCATCGTCATTTGCAGCTAGCTATAAAATATGTAAAGTAGTGGCTCTTAACAATTATATTACACTAAAATTATAAGACTGACATTTCCACTTCGTTACATATGATACACCTCAATTCTCGTATTCTATAACTAGGTACTTAAGGAGCTATATCCTTATATCCTACAATCAATATTTGCCGCTATAACGTATGACGAAGGTATTCTTGACAGAAAAATTTACGCTGTTCATCAATATTCTCCTCATTGTGGATTAACGACATTCATGCCTATATGTACATACATATTCCAAAATGAACTTTAAAACAATTTAAATTGAAGCTCACTTTTTAGATTTGCAGATGATATAGCAGTATTAGCATCTAGCAAGGAGGAGTTAGAGATAGCTTTAAATAAAATGGAAGCGGTATTGACAAAACAGTACTGTATGAAACTAAATAATAGTAAAACGAAAATACTTGTATACAAGGGAATCAAAATACGGAAAGAGCAAATATAAAGATAGGAGACGAAAAATTAGAAGAAGTGACCGATTTGAGGTATCTAGGAAGTCAGGACGGAAGAAGTAGTAGGGATATAAAGCAGAGGATAGGGCAGGGTTGAGTCACCTCCAATAAAAAGAAGTCACTTCTATGCTTGCGAACGGTTAATTTAGAAATTCGGAAAAGGTTATTAAAGGTGTACGGGTGCGAAACATGGACAGTAGGCGCAGCGGAAAAGAAAAGGCTAGAAGCGTTCGAAATGTAATGTTACAGGTGAATGATGAGGATACCGTGGATAGAGAAGGTTAGAAATGAAGAGGTATTAGAATGAATTGGAGAACAGAGAACTCTATGGAAGTCAATAGGTAATAGGCAAGATAGGTTGGTGGACACCTTCTCAGGCATGAAGGTCTAGTCAGAGACATATTAGAGGCAGAAACGGGAATTGGGAAGGTTAGAGGTAGACCTAGATTAGATTACTGTTCGCAAATAATTAAGGATCTGGGTTGTTTTAGTTTTAGGGAAATACGAAGATTAGCTCAGGATGGGAAAAAGTAGAGTTGCGTGTCTAACCAGCCTTAGGACTGAGGACCTTGTGATGATGATTGATAAAGTGTTTTATACTGAAAAGATTTATTTATTAAGTTTTGGAACGTGTCGTCCGATTGCTGGTCTCTAAAAGCAGTTATCAAAATTTTGAAAAAGTTCAAACACCCAAACTTTATTAAATAAAAAAACTGTCACTACATTAGTATTATGTAAGCTTAACTGAGAATAGGAAACGAGAATATTTTCTTTAAAAGCACCCCATAAATCGATCAAACATTTGTAAGACACAAACTAATGGTCTCAAGAATTAGTGCTCTCATGATAAAAAAACTTTCCAAGTAGTATATTTAATGCAACCTACATACATCGCGGTCGCAAGTATACTTGCATCTTGAATACACATAAAGGAGATTATAATCCTTTGACTCATACAAAAGTGAGGGCTTTACGTTTAAGAGCGTACTTTGCCCTTCTCAAAGGATTATCAATTTGATCTTGACATTAGGTGGATCTCAGGCTTTTCTTTTCTTTGGTTACTTTCATGTTCTCGAGTATTAGCAGTTGCAATTAGGATTAAGCCCTCGAGCATTCCCGGTTCTTTTCAATTTAGTAGGTATGTTCAAAATAGTATTTGTGCTGGAAGTCGGTCAGAAATTAATAAATACAATTAATTAAAAAAAAGCAGCTGATAACAATGAAAACACTAAATTGGTAAATTGTACCTACCCAAGATATTGAACACTTTTCCATAGTAAAAAAAAAAACTTTTGGGTGTTTCATTCCCACCAGCCACTAATGCTGGTGGGCGGGCGGTCCTTCCGGACTACGCCGGAAGGTAGGGCGGAAAGTCCTCTTTCAAGAATCGTGGGAATGGGTGGGTGGTGGTTCGGGTGAGAAAGATAAGACGGACGAAATGAAGAAGATAGAAGAGAATGAAAGATTATCTGTGGAATATTACTGCCTCAGCATTTGCCTAGGTGATCCAAGGAAACTACAGAAAAACTTGGACCAAGGCAGACGGACCCGGAATCGAACCGCCGTCCTCCCGAATGCTAAGCAATGGTCTAGACCTCTAGGTCATGCCGCTCGGTTTTCCATAGTAAAAAACAGAAAAGTAACTCTACTGGCATTGCTGATCCCTGCGTTCATTTAAACCATTCGTTAAATATAATTAACATTAAATTTTACATAAAAATATTCCAACATCCCAGAAATCATTTCATTTTTTTAGTGAATTTAGAAATTTATTCTAGATAAGTCAAACAATTTTAGAGCAATTCAGCTTTTTTTGCTTCAAATCCAACCTTAGATCGCATAGGTTATTACACTCTGTGAGCACATTCAAAAACAGAGCGGCTAATCTGGTTAATGAGTATTGTCATAACCTACATTTTTCGGAAGCCCAAAGCCGGCAATTTCATCATCATCATCATCATAATAAGGTCGTTAGCCCTAAGACTCAACCCACAACCTTAGCTGTTTTTAACAGTAATTTAATGTGAATCTGCCTCTACCCCTCCGTTTCTGCCTCTAATGTCTCTGACTAGATCTTCATCCCTGAGAAGGAGTCCTACTAACCCATCTTTCATCAACCATTTCTTATTGACTTCTAGAGAGTCATCTGTTCTTCATTTCTAACCTTCTCTATCCACAGTACCCTCATCATTCGCCTGTAACACCACATTTGGAACGCTTCTAACCACAGCACAACTTTTAAATTTTCCAATTTCCCTACTTGTCTCATTATCCTAACATTCCACGCTCGGACTCGTGAAATATTGCACCTACCCCTATTGCACTTATTGATAACATGCCTTGAGGTAGTCCCCTCCCGGACATCCGAATGGTGGACTTGTTTAATGTTCGGAGTGCTTTACCTGAGAGCATGACATCATTTTAGTTTCGTGTGTTTTTCTTGGGATATCATAATGTGGTGGTTTCTCGTTGCCTTCCACGTCGCAGTATTGTGCCATACGGATCCTCGTGATCTCTGCCACCCTGAGTACTGAAAGAGCTGCTGCCCTTTTTCAGGGACTTGTTTTACTCTGGTTTCTCTTTAAGAACCCTCCATAATGGTTCTTTTTTATCAAGGGTGTGAAATATACTGCTTCATTAATTATTTTCTGTATTTCATTTTTTGCGCTACTGTAAGAGTGTTCTGGTTTGTAATAATACCTAATCTGGTTTAAATCAAACAGATTGTCATTTCTTTTTTCATTTTTGTTGTTTTTTCTTTTTGTGTAAAGCCGATTGGCGTACATAGTTGAATAAATAATTTAATAAATTGGGTTAATAACCAAACAACAGTAATAATCCGTATTTCCTTCCTACTTTTGTACAATTTTTAGGTAATAGACACATATAAATGATAGATCATAGTTCTAAACTTTAGTTATCCTTTGTATGTACCTATTCTCACAAATGACCGAAACTATACAGTATTAATTAAACATTTATGAAACTGACAATCTTTTTAAGTCAATTCTTTTATGTGATAATGCGTTTTGTTTTTTTAAATTAAAAGAACAAAACTTTCCGTCTGGTTTTCTTTTATTTGCTGAAGGATATTTACTAGGAGCTATAAAACAGTGCAGGGATCATTTGCATTGTTAAGTAGCTCGTAAAGCTTGAGAGGTAGTTCAACAGCAACAAAAGTTCCATGAGATATTTGCACTGTTATGATTGTATTTGTGTATAAAATATTATAAGTCTGCACTCTGTGTTTTGGCTGATGGTGAGTGAAATATAAGAAGTCGTAAAAACCGAACAAGATACCCCGCTTCAGTTTGAATTATGCTTCTTTAATAAAGTATTTCAATTTAAAGCTAATGATAAAAGAGAAATATAATTCATACTTTTTAACAACATCGCCATTTAGGATCTTTTTTTATATTAAACACGTGAATGCCGAAGCTTTTGGTACATAAGTGTTTGTTTGGGAGTTACAATTAAATATCTTTCGAATTACAAAAGTAATCGCGTTAAAAATTAGGCATTACAAAACAAAGGATGATTGTACTATAAATGTAACATCTCCCGTTGATTATACATACTTATGTGTAAATGTATCTAACGAGTATGCGTAAGGTAAGTACCATGTAGGTAGATGCACTATCCTGTATTATGTAAAACAGGCCCTTGAGGAAAACGTAATAGTTTCCATTAAGAGATTTGCCGTCAGACATGTAGTTTCTAATTATAGTTTCTGTACAAATTTGAAACTGCCGTAGTATGGCAAGGATAATAAGAGCTTCGTTTGATTTATTCCACTAAAGACTCTAGAATAATATGCTAGTTTCAAAACCAACCACCTAAGATTGTAGTACGTAACATCACTATTATACAGGGTGACTCAAGGAGGTGTGACTGTCTTAGAACGGCCGAACGTCCCCCTTCGGGAAGGTTAATGTTTTCGGAATGGCAGATATACCCTCTGCATTCTCCCCTATTTTAGTTACCGCGATACAAACATTTAAGAGATCATCGTCGCTTCCATGTTGGACTTGATAGAGCTGTGCCATCTAGGAACTCGACTTTAAAATGGGTCAAAAACTTCAGAACCACTGCTTCTTTGAAACCTGATACTGCTAGAGGAGACAATCGAACAGCGAGAAGCCCTGAAGACATCGAAAGGGTCAGGCAAGCTAACCCTCATCGCTCCGCTAGGTAGCACGCTCGGGTTCTAGGAATGTCTAAAATATGTTTGTTGAACCTACACTACCAGCCCTACAAGATCATGTCGGTCCAAGAGCTGTAATGCACAGATTTTGCTCTAAAGTTTAATTTCGATGAAATGATGTTGGAAAATGACATTGCTCTGTTAATTAGTTATGAATTAAACTTCCGCCTACCGGGGACAGTGAACAAGCAAAATTTTCGGTAATAGTTATCTGAAAACCTGCGGGAATTGCACCAGAGATCTCTACAATCAGATAAAGCCTCGGTATGGTGTGGAGTTGCCCGATTTGGTGTCATCCGTTCGTATTTCTTTTAGAAAAATGGAAGTACAGTCACAGTATACACGGGGTGCTACGTTATCATTTTCTGGGAATTTTTGATCCCAGTACGAAGAAGACGACGGATTAGCATTGCTACGCTATGGTATCAACAAGATTCGCCAACATGTCATAGTTCTCGTCAGACCATGACTTCTTAGAAACCATTTTCCCGGGCATCTCATTTCATTGAGAGGAGATGTTGAGTGACACCCACGATCGCCGGATTTGTCGCCGTGCGATTATTTTTTATGGGGTTACTTAAAAGCCAAGGTGTTTGCTGAAAAAGCTCCAAGTCTTGACGAATTGACAGCGACAATCACTCACGAAATTCATATGATTCCAGAAGCAATGCTGAGAGAATGCATGCATGTAAAACTAACGAACTCGACTTCATATGTTTGGTGTTTGTGTTTCAATCATGAACTAAATTTTTAACTTTATTTCTTTTTTGTAATCAAATAGGATTGAAGTAATTTTTAATTTAAACTGACATATTACAGGTTACCGAGTTCGCTGTAACAAATTCTGAAAAATTGCATGAGATGAGCGTATTTACTGATTCCTTTCTAACCCTTTTATTTATTCATTTATTATAATTCAAATTATGGTGATGTCCCATATGAGTATTTAATATCTTGAACCTGGAATATCGAGGCGATTAACCCAAACAACTTGATTTTTTCAATATTTTTCGTAAATAAATATAGATTTGGAGCTATAAACATATGCTGAATGGGTATTCCAGATAACTTGCTTTTAAAGGACAATTGCATAATTAAAGTACCCACTTCAAGCTTACCTTCAACCTAAGGAAATCTATAATAGCTCTTTTAACCTAGAATATATAGAATTATGAAAACTTTCACTGCCTTCACTATTTTGTTGGATTTATCTTTCTATAAGATAAAATTGGATATTAATTCATGTAATAAGGAAACAAGAAAACATCCACGAATAAATGTTTTGATGTGTGAACGTTTACTTTGTGTTTCAGTATGCAAATACCACCTACAGCAATTTTAACCTTTTATCGCATTAGAAAGTTCTGTTTAATGAAATTTATGAGCTAACAGAACTTCGAAATTTGTTTGGTTACACTCCGGTGCTTCTTTTAAATAAAATTTAATTTGCTTATGTAACCTGTTTATATTAAGATCGTCAGTAATAAACAACATTACCGATATTTTCAAAAAATTTATTATATAAAAACGGATTCGCTCGCCAATCATAGAGGAGAATCCACCAAGATCATTTAATAAAGTAGCAAGGCTGAAGTCCTTGGACAAATTGCTGTAAATCGAGTTATCTATTCTCCTCAGTTTCAACGACAAAATTATAGGAAAATCAATCGAAACGTTAGTTTAGGTTTATAACTAGCTCTGTCTTATAAAATCAGACTATTTATTCACAATTTAAAATTTTCATTCATTCTTCACTAGTTACGCATCTACTTAAAAACGGTCGTTCACATTACTCGAAGGGGTGTGACTAAAACATGCCTCAAAAAAACTTGGTGTGCATTTTGTGACTACCATATTTAGGCATATGGTTGTGTGTGGTATCAAAAGTACGGTAGTCACATGCGTTTATGTGCAAATAAATTAAAAAACACAAAAAAAGTTAATCGTTGCACCGTCTACATGACTAAAAGTGCACGAAGAAGGATGTCTTAAATAAAATAATTAATCGCCTGCCAGTCCGGTCTTTTAACTATTGGAGATCGATTCGGAGATGCTTTAGATGGTGCTGCCAAACAATTCAGCGAAGCCTGTGACCAGGGCTCCATTCTACTGAGTTCGTAAATCAAATGCCTAAGAAAGGTCAACTTATAATGGGTTTTGGTCACCGAGTAAAGTCGATCAACAATCCTAATCAGAGAGTAAAGATTATCAAAGAATTCGTCACAGACATTTCCCCCCCATGTCATCTTCACAAATACGCTCTTGAAGTAGAAAAACTAACAACTAGCAAGAATCCCAATTTAATCTTGAATGTTGATGGGGTTATAGCTACGTCGTTCGTCGAGGCATTGTGGCTCCTTTACAAGGGAAGAGGCTCAAGAATATATTCATATGGGTGCAGTAAATTCTTTGTTCGTTCTTGGTCGTTCGATAGGTTTTATTGGTCACTACATAGATAAAAAAAAAGGCTGAAACAAGGACTTCACAGACATCCTTCGTCGACATTTCATACGTAATGCCAGAACAGTATAACAATTAAATGAAAGATTATTCGTTTTCTTATTTTTACTAAAACGTTTTAAGTGAAAACCCTGAATGTCAGAAGTAATTTTGTCTTTCTTTAAGTGCATTTATTATTGATTATAAAATACATACATCAGGAATAGCTGATGGGAGGTGATGTTCAAAGCCGTCCACTATATGTCGATCAGAAGTACCTAAAATAAACTAATTTATTAGATAGGAATAGGAAAGATATTTATTGGTTTTTAGATGAAAATTGACGTGATTAAATTATTGTTATTTTTTTAATGTACGTGGTCGCCGATTTTCGGCTAATTGTGACCGAGCGGTATGACCTAAAGGTTTAGACCATTGCTTAGCATTCGGGAGGACACCGGTTCGATTCCGGGTCCGTCTGCCTTGGTCCAAGTTTTTCTGTGGTTTACTCTTCTATCTTCATTTTGTCCGTCTCATCTTTCTCACCCGAACCACCACCCACCCATTCCCACGATTCCTGAAAGCAGGCTGAAGAGGGCCTTCCGCCCTACCTTTCGGCGTAGTCCGGAGGGACTGCCCGCCCACCAGCATTACTGGCTGGTGGGAATGAAACACCCAAAAGTTTTTTTTTTTCGGTTAATTGTATTTTAACACAGTCCGAATTCGATCCCCGATCGATTCATTTTTTTTTTTATCGAAATATAATGAGGTGGAACAATTGGTTGAATTTTGATTATGAACAGTATTAGTGATAATATGTGTCATTTTTTATAATATATCAGGCAGTTACACGTAATTCCCGTATATTTTCCAAGAGTACCTAAGTATATGAATGGTAGTTACGTGAAAAGGTTCATTTCATCATCGGAGATATATGGTGCCTACTTAGTATGTAGGCAATAGAACGGATCGAATTCAAAATTAAAACTATTTCTGTTACGACCACGTACGGGTTGGCAAGTTCAACCTACATGTAAAAATGCCAAAATTTATTCTGTCGCAACTTTTTATTACATCCTAAATATGAAGTTAACGCTTAAAGTTTGGCAATAATCGTAAATTTCGTTGTTAGTTATACGTGATTACCGTACCAACTTTGATGTAAAAAAGAGCCGTCTGGACCGTTCCCGTGGCAAAAAGTATATCTACGAACATTTTAATTTAAAAAAAGTGTCCAGAAAAATTATTGAACAAATACATTAGATCTAACTGAGGGTGACATCTTCGACGTTCAAGTGCGTTTTATGTAGAATTTAAGGATTTAGTGTTATAAAATAACATAAATTTTGTTGGCATGCATGCCTTTTAGGCTTACAATTAAATTTGCTGATCCCGATGGTACATGACGCTTTTTATGCATATCAGGAAAGCTTTTTCCTACCGTAACCTAACCTAACGATTTCCTCGATAGACGTTTAGTCACAGTGAGTATCATCTTCCCCAAATATTAACAATTAACATTCACACTCTCTTGATAGTTGACATGTCAAAATATTGGTGATTTTCAGTTAAAAATTTCGATTAAACGACAAGATTCTGACGATCGGAAGCAAATAAGTTAGCTAAGGAATTCAATCCTTTAATAATCACTTCATTTCAAGGAAAGGTTATTAACCGAGAAAATAACTGATACAATCCGTATTACGAACAAAACAGCTGTAGACTGCAGAGAGCACCTTGTGATAGAGCCATTACGTAGGGGTGTGAAAACTTTACACAAAAGTGTCCCAATAGACGAGCCGGCAATTAATGAAATTAAACACAAAATACAAGAATAAGTTTATTTTGAAAATATCAAGCAAAAAACAATATATTCGCACGTGGTGCTTATATATGGACGGTGCAATGAGAATGGATTGACGGCATCATACAGGATGTGTGACACTACACCGAGAGGTCATGGCCAGTAAAAATGACAGGTCGGTACTGACGAAATCGTTATGTGATTAATAGAAGATAATCCCGGTTTGAGTATCCGAATTATTACACGATAAGCAGAGTTTACGAGTGATAGGGTGTGTAGGATTTAAAAAAATTCCTTGCATCCGTACTATTATTATAATAACACACCTACCAGGATGTTCGTTCATTTCTTTTAGCGTTATCGTCGCCGTTTGAAATAACCGGCAGTGCATTTCTTCATTGCCCGTGTTAATGTAAGGAACTCGATCTCAGCAGGTAGCGATGCTTCCTAACGCAATTACACCAAATAATCCTGGTCATCATTGCCGGAGCAGTTGGGGCTTTCGGCAAGGTCACTACCCTTATGTTTTGGTATATCAGTGAGTGATGCAAAATGACTCTTTCTATTCCATTGCCATGTACCATGTCTGTTAATTTTTCCGAAATAGAAAATCTGGAATAATGTCTTGGAAAAGTATTCTTCATTCATATGAAAATGATCACCATTACCACCTCTGCAAAATACTAAAAATTCAAGGTCATCGTATTTGCTGAAACAAAGATAACCTCGTCTCATTATTCTAACATCTAACATATCAGCCCAGCAGAGGCATTACAAAAGCTCCAGTCTGTTATAAATCTCCCTAACCAAACAATGACGCCACCAATGGATATAGGTACATCTCCAAAGAGCCTGCCGTATTATTGCCTATTTAGTATTACCTGTAATATATTTCCGATTGCTATTTAGGAAATGTATAGATTTCCTAGGAAGTGTGTTTAATATAATTTATTTCACACATTTCCTGGCGATTTTAGGAATTATATACATTTCCTGGGAATTGTATACAATGGCGGATTTCATACATTTCCGGTAACATATACATCCAAATTTGTTACATCAGGTACAATAAAATAATATGAAATTTGCTCATTTATTAGAGTAGGTACGTACTATTGGTATTATTTAGAAAATTTAAATATTTTTGCGGAACTGTTTCAGTTATCATTTCATTCAATTAAACATTAAGTGAAATGGCGCAGTTCCTTTTCCCATTTTGTATGCGGTACGATATTTAGGCATGGTATTCTTTTTCCTTTAATCTAGGGCTATTAGAGAACCAACATGCGTACACCCTCCAAGTAATATCGGTGTAAACCTCTAGTCACGTAATGGTAAACGTTTAATATAAGCGAATGTAATTGCGCTGTAAACTGAAGTAAACTGATATTATGCAGGCAAAGTATTTGCACAAACGCGCTCCCAACTGACCGTATTAATGGTAACAGCTTGAGAACGAGTCTACCAGAATGAGAATCGACTTTCATTAAAAGTGCAATATTGCGATCGTAATCGAGGATGTTGAGAAGATTAATGCAAATCCCGCTTTCTGTGCCTTAGCTGCTTAAAACTCAGCTAAACGTGTTTTTAACTACTTAACTACCCTCTCCCGACTGAACACTTGGCAACCAAGAGTTCAGTCGCTGCTATTTTACTAACCGTTTTTTAATTTGATGATATTTTTGAATTGAATATCTATATATCTGTTCGTTAGTCTCGCTAAAACTCGAGAACGGTTGGACCAATTTGGCTAATTTTGGTCTCGAATTATTTGTGGAAGTCCAGGGAAGGTTTAAAAGGTGAATAAATACGAAAGTTGTTAACTATCTTTCAGATTATTTTTATGTAGATTGATAAATCTTAAGTTCTGTCACAAATTAAATTTCTGAACGCAACCATAATATTTGACATTTGATAACCAAGTTTATTTTATACAAAAGTTTAGGTCTTTTATTTATCGATTGAGGCAGTACGAAGTCTGCCGGGTCAGCTAGTTTTCAAATAATAATTGAATACGAATTACGTGCTACGATTATAAATGAGATTCACATTGTGATCTATACACACGGATAGAATAACAATGAATGTCTATGATAATTTCTATTATTTGAAATTTTATATGCCCTTAAAGGTGCATTTAGACTATGCGGGCGACAAATACTCCTTTCACTCAACGTTCAGCAGTGTTGTGCGTCCAGGGTTAATAGTTTCAGACATATAGTCGGGCTTTTTTCAATTGACGGCTTTGGTAGTAAAAGTTTCAAGAGATTTATTAGCTTTTATGGTTGAATGACTGATATCGACAGTCACAAAAAGCGGTGCGAATCTTATTTAATAATAATGTTAACAGACAATAAGTTTCATTGAGTATGTCTTTCTACCTATCTTGAGCGTTATGGGTACGGTATACAAATCGCATTTCGTTTGAGTGGTGCCATATTAGGCAATTCCAACTAAGGGTGGAAGGGCGATTACTAGGTGGCAGTTTTATTGCATCACCCGTCACTTTAAAAAAAATAAAATATTTTTTGACTAGATAGTACAAAAAGTAAAACCTCAAAGTAAATTATAAACAAAAATAAATTTCGTTTTTAAACAGAGTAAGTCAACAAAGAAACATTCAGCTAGTGTTTATTTTTACAAAAAAAAAATGATTCTGTAAGGGAGGATAGGTTTGGTAAAAGGCTATGAGACATATGCGAGATGAGGGTTAATACATGAGCACTGTGGTTTTTATTGTTAAAAACAATGACGATTTTTGTTTTTTTAGCGTGCCTAATTTTAAGTCAAATTAATCGCAAATATCTGTGAAATACCTAAAGAAGAGGAAATTTAAAGTGAATTTTCACATTTTTTTATTGAATTTAGTAGATGTGTTGTTCAATAAGCAAATACAAACCTATTTTTCAAAAGCTATACCTACTTACATGAACTAAAAAGAAAACTTTTATTTCTCTATGGTTTTAGAGTTTTATATGTCATAAAATTTATTCATTATTGATTTATTTACTGCTAATAGAAGTTAAAATGTTGTCCAGTAATCGTCTTCCTTGTGAAATGATTATTATTGCTTGTACCTGTACATCAATTTAGTTTACCCAAGTATTAGTTAGGGCACACCATAATGTTGTGTAATTTAACTTTCATTTACACATTATGTGATTCAGTAATTAAAGTGCAATTGTTGTTGCAGAAAGTGAGTAGCGTAAGGGGTGAAGATATACCGTATGTGCTGGGTTTACCTCTTGTTGGAGGTGGCGCATACTTTCCTTCTAATTACTCCCAAGTCGACACCTACGTATCACGACTACTAATTGGATACATAAGCAACTTCGCCAGAGTTGGGTAAGTATCTTTCTGTTTATGACATTTCTGCAATTAAAGCTTGTTCAACTTCGTTTTCGTACTTCTGATGCTCTTCACATCTTATTTCATTTTTAATTAGGGAGTCTATGTTCGTATACACTGCCTAACGTTCGGACATCTACTGTCGAGAACTAAACAACCGACCGCTTTGTAATTAAGTGCTGATACTTCCGCTCGTTTGGTCGATTGTGTGTCGGTTCACTTGTAAAATCATGAACAAGGAGCACCACAACTCAAGTGGGAAATTTGACAAAAATTGTCAAAATATTTTCTCAAATATGAGAGCTTTAGTGTTCCATTTACTTCTAATAATATGAATAATAACAGAATAATACCATCAATAATAATAAGATTATGTTTTTTGTACAGTAATTTTTGTTAAAAATAGGGATACATAATAAGCATTCCTCGTCTTCATTACGGATATATACTATAGGTATATCCTTCAAGATAAGTAGATAATCAAATTACCATCTCATCTGTTAAGATTCATAAAGTATTTACCGACTTTCAATAGTTCAGGTCATATAAAAACCCATGAAACAGCTATTGTATTTAGGTCAAGAAGTAGGGTGCAATATACTATTTAGTATTTGCATTTTTAAAGATATTAAACTACACGTCATGAAAGTACTTCAAATATTTATGCTATTTATTGTCGATACACTTTTGAGTATATTTTACAGCTCGAATTTTGTTTTTGTTTACTTTATAATCCGATTATTTGCGAATGGCGTTGCCTGCATTGCCTGTGCTACCCCTGCCCTCTCAATACCTCATTCATCTGGTCAACAATCCCACTTTTAGCTTCAGAATTAATATTCAAAAACACAGATTGGTGCGTCTTAACCGATTGTTAAAACGCTGTATTAAAATACAGATTGTAGTTCGACTTAATTTTTATTTTTTGTGCAAGTACAAAGTTTTTTCCTTTTTTTTGTTACAAGTCAACTGTCCTTATTGGAGTTCAATTTTAGTCTCGTCGAAAAACTTAAGTTAAAATGTATCCAGTACCGTCGCCACCCCTCACCCTCGGTTACTAAGTACAAAGTTTTTTCCTTTTTTTTTTTTTAAAAGCAACTGTCCTTATTGGAGTTCAATTTTAGTCTCGTCGAAAAACTTAAGTTAAAATGTATCCAGTACCGTCGCCACCCCTCACCCTCGGTTACTTAGTCAGGGTCACTTCATGACAGTACGGTACGATTTCTAAAAAACTACAACTTATAATTTATGACATGACCGACCACCCTCGGCATGCTGTTAAAAAATAGTCCCCTAAAAATTGTTCCTGCACTTTCTAAATTTACAATCTATTTACAGTTCTTTATAATTTCGAGATTTCTCTTTCCAAGAAAAGGTCTCAACACAGATTGTAGGAGTTCAGTTTTTTATGTTACATCTTCGCACATGTGGAACAACGATTTTTACATAGTGTAAATAAAGTATTAATAGCAATGTCCTGTTTATTCGTTTTCAATAAATAGCTTTTTAATGAAAATAGTACAGCAGTGAAACTTCATTGGTAATAACCTCTCAAAATCCACTGCCTACACGCACAAAACATAATCTAGGCTTTCACGGCCGGAATCCATAGTAGAACGAAGATTCGGGCTATAAGGCCGTTGTGTAAGTGAACTATTTTGTCCAGACCTTTCGTCAGCTACTGCGGCTGACATTCTCAGTGGTAGTGCTGCGTTGACAACGTGAACGTAGATATATCTCGAAGTCTCGACATCGACACCAGTCGCCCAATAGCCCGAATCTTCATTCTACCATCATCTATAAATTAATTAATTTCTACTTAGGATTCCAATAATTTGTTACGAGTTTTTTTTTTAATTTTTAACTTAAATTTTGCCTTGTACATGTTGTAAATAACAATACGTGCGACCTTTAAGGGTGTAAACAATACTTCCATATCTCTGTAACGCTAATGCTTTTCCTTCGATACTTTATTATTACCATAATCATGTTAATATAACAATGTCTGTGGTATTTGATATTGAAACCGTATCGGTTTAAATTTACTTAGGTATAAACAAGACCAATAAGAGCTTTAGCTTTCTAATATTAATTTATGAATTTCTTCATGTTTTGAAAAAGCTCTGCCAATTTCCGGAATGTATTCTTTCCAAATTGTTTTTTCTTATCTCTATTTTATGTACCTAAGTTTTTTTTCGTTTCCGTGTTTTTATTCTTTAACTTATCACAACCATCTACATCTTCACTGTACAATATTATAAAAAGTAGCCATTTATGATACGTTTACCTATAGGATCTTTACAACTAAATTATTGAAAATACAAGGAATACTACATCCGGACCAGCAAAACTATGTACAATTATATTTTAAAAATGAAGCTCTATATTATTTAAAAGTTCATATAGTTATCAGTGTTAGAAGTTTTCGTACTGTTTTTCAAGAAATTATAAATTTTCTTTGCAAATAACATTAACATTTAGACTTACTTCTCTTTTTAACTCATCAGTTACATATAGCTCGGGTTTCTGGTCCCAGTATTTGGTTCAGAGATTGTTTCGGGATTTTACCTAAAAAAATATGATCCCAAGATTTCAGAATTAGTCCTAAAACTCTCAGCGACCTCAAATATACCATTACGTCATAAACACAACACCGCACCCGACGAAACCGTGATGCCGGTAAATCCCTAAAAGAATTAGGGGATTCACTGGCGCTTGAACCGTGAACAAGTATTTTTACCCAAGAGATATAAGATTCATATAGATAAATTTAAATTATATGTATATATTTTGCACTTGATTTCTGGAACCATTCTCGTAAGTTACGATGCTCTTCTTGTTTGTCTGCTTTTTATTTTATCTTGTATAAACAGATGGAGCTTTTAATACATATTACGTTTTTGGATTTTAATTATCTTAATTAGTTCCGACTGTTTATCTTGTTACCCGAGATAAAAATGTTCAGTCTCTCAGAGTCTCTGAAAGCGAGACTCGAGTCTCCGTNGCTACTGCGGCTGACATTCTCAGTGGTAGTGCTGCGTTGACAACGTGAACGTAGATATATCTCGAAGTCTCGACATCGACACCAGTCGCCCAATAGCCCGAATCTTCATTCTACCATCATCTATAAATTAATTAATTTCTACTTAGGATTCCAATAATTTGTTACGACTTTAATTGTTTTTTTTTTAATTTTTAACTTAAATTTTGCCTTGTACATGTTGTAAATAACAATACGTGCGACCTTTAAGGGTGTAAACAATACTTCCATATCTCTGTAACGCTAATGCTTTTCCTTCGATACTTTATTATTACCATAATCATGTTAATATAACAATGTCTGTGGTATTTGATATTGAAACCGTATCGGTTTAAATTTACTTAGGTATAAACAAGACCAATAAGAGCTTTAGCTTTCTAATATTAATTTATGAATTTCTTCATGTTTTGAAAAAGCTCTGCCAATTTCCGGAATGTATTCTTTCCAAATTGTTTTTTCTTATCTCTATTTTATGTACCTAAGTTTTTTTTCGTTTCCGTGTTTTTATTCTTTAACTTATCACAACCATCTACATCTTCACTGTACAATATTATAAAAAGTAGCCATTTATGATACGTTTACCTATAGGATCTTTACAACTAAATTATTGAAAATACAAGGAATACTACATCCGGACCAGCAAAACTATGTACAATTATATTTTAAAAATGAAGCTCTATATTATTTAAAAGTTCATATAGTTATCAGTGTTAGAAGTTTTCGTACTGTTTTTCAAGAAATTATAAATTTTCTTTGCAAATAACATTAACATTTAGACTTACTTCTCTTTTTAACTCATCAGTTACATATAGCTCGGGTTTCTGGTCCCAGTATTTGGTTCAGAGATTGTTTCGGGATTTTACCTAAAAAAATATGATCCCAAGATTTCAGAATTAGTCCTAAAACTCTCAGCGACCTCAAATATACCATTACGTCATAAACACAACACCGCACCCGACGAAACCGTGATGCCGGTAAATCCCTAAAAGAATTAGGGGATTCACTGGCGCTTGAACCGTGAACAAGTATTTTTACCCAAGAGATATAAGATTCATATAGATAAATTTAAATTATATGTATATATTTTGCACTTGATTTCTGGAACCATTCTCGTAAGTTACGATGCTCTTCTTGTTTGTCTGCTTTTTATTTTATCTTGTATAAACAGATGGAGCTTTTAATACATATTACGTTTTTGGATTTTAATTATCTTAATTAGTTCCGACTGTTTATCTTGTTACCCGAGATAAAAATGTTCAGTCTCTCAGAGTCTCTGAAAGCGAGACTCGAGTCTCCGTCTCTCATCGAGTCTCTCTGGTATCGCTGAGAGAGACTGTCAAAAAAACTGTTTTGCGTCTCTGAACAAGAGACTCGAATCGCTCATAGAGTGATCCTCATTTCGTATCCAGTCTCTGAACGAGAAACTCGAATCTCTCAACGACAGACTCGAATCTCTCAGTAAGTGTTGTCTCGATAGACATGGTTAAAATTTTCTAATTTCAACATATTTCAGAGATCCCAGTCTTTCTACGAGAGACTCGAGTCTCTCAGTTTTTCAGTTTTATTCATTCAGTCTCTCTGTGAGAGACTCGAATCTCTGAATTAACAACTTTATCGTTCGAGCCTCTCATACAGAGACTGTGAGAGATCCATAAAAACACCTAGGCAATAACTGAGAGACTGTGAAAGACGCTCTTAGAGACGCTGAAAGACTCTGAGAGACTGGAGAGAGAGTGGAAATTTTTCTCTAGGGTATATTTTGATAGAAAAATTGAATGTAAAGAAATAGTATTTTTAGTTGTGATTGTCGGGATCACCACTGATGCTCGAAATTTGATTCCAAAGTCCCGAATACCTTTTCGGTCTCCAGATTGGAAAACCCTACAGGAACTTATTTACTATTCGCCACTAATGATTCTGTCTATATCAGTCTTTTTTGGGTTTAGAGCTACATGATTTGAAGAATTTTGCATGTAGTTTATGTATGAACATGGTAAATTTTAGAAAGGATTCACATCGTTTAACATTAATCTATTTTGCACGTGATTTGGAAAGCTTTTGTTAGAGTCTGTCCTCTCACGAATACACAACGGCAAAGAACAATCCGCGAAAGCTTCCGAAATATGGCAGACTAATGTAGCATCATTTTGTTGTCGTAGATTATGCAGCGTTTGGCAAAGGCCCAATGCAAGATGTGGTTGATCTGTGCATGGCCTGTAAACAGCGGCCCTGATTTATTTCTGCGGAAACGACGCGGCACGATGGAACTCTTTCGCACTACCTTATGCACATCGTTATTCGAAAAATAAAAATAGTCAAGCCTCACTTTTCATTAATGCTCTGCATCTGCCGCCACGTCTTGCTCTATGAAAAAGAATCCCGATAAAGTCGACACATTCGCCAAATAATCTATCTTACAATATATTTCCGTGTTTCGTTTTTTTGAAATTTAATGCTCCAAATACAGGATGAATCGTATTATTGGGGAAACAGATATGTACGTAATTTGCCAGATGAAGAACATGTAAGTTCTTAAGCCGGTTGTCCACCACAACTAACTGCAAATACATGTCCGTTTATTTAGTCAAAAATAATAACAATATTTGTTATGTAATCTCCATAAATGTTTCGCCTTTTTGGTCTAAGATTTTATCAAGGTATATTCATCATCATAAGGTCATCAGTCCTAAGACTGGTTAGACACGCACCTCCAGTCTTCCTTATTCCAAGCTAATCTTCGTATTTCCCTAAAACTAGAACAACCCACATCCTTAACTATTTGCGAACAGTTATCTAACCTACGTCTACCTCTACCCCTACCTTTCCTAACTCCTGTTTCTACCTTTAATATGGCTTTGACTAGACCTTCATGCCTGAGAAGGTGTCCTACTAACCTATCTCGTCAATTTCTTTTTGACTTCCAAAGAGTCCTCTGTTCTCCTATTCATTCTAATACCTCTTCATTTCTAACCTTCTCTATCCACGGTATCCTCATCATTCGTCTCTAACACCACTTTTCGAACTCTTCGAAAATTTTCTTTTTCACCGCTCCCACTTTCCATGTTCCTATAGTGTTTTGTGCATTATTTGAATACTAACATTTTGATTGATTTATCTTACTGGAGACACTCATTAAAAAGCTAACTTTAATGATAAACCTGAGTATTTTATTAGATATTGTCTCACGGTTTTTCTATAATTTCATTTTGAGATCCTCCTTTAACAACTGTTTTCCATTTTTATGTATAAAACAAACACCCTGTATTAGGCGGGTATTACATATGTACAACCCACACGCGTTATGTTTTGCTTATGAGAAATGGAAGTTATTTGAGATGATATAGCGTGGTCCATTCCAGTTGTGAAGCATACGGTTAAATTATTGCATGTTCCGCAACATTGTTTGCGAATTGAAATAAAACGCGGGCAATAATAAATTTTCTTTGTATTATTCTTTTAAATCGCACATATAACACCGACAAATGAAAAAAGATGCTCCCTACTGCTGCAGATTGGATTAAATATTGATTTACTACTTTTTGATAAATATAATTCCCTAAATAAGCTTTTCTCGAAGGACTGACTCAACTCTTTCGAAACGGAGCAAAACATATGAAATCCATCTTCCTTAGTAAATTAATCTGACGTTCTTAATTCCACGCAGTAATTTTATCTTAGCTTGAGTTTGCCATTCCAGATGAGTTTTCATTCCCTTCTCCCCTTTTACTTCCATGTGCTATCTCATAGGATTTCGGGTAGTTGCAGTCAAGTAAATGAAAAAATGTAAAGGAAAGAAAATAAAATTATAAGAAAGAAATAAATGCGAAATTATTTATATCTAAATTATTTATTCTGGAAAACATTGGTTTACTTCATACTCATACATATACTATTTGACTAGTAGGAAAACCTTAGTTTGAATTCAATTTAATGTAATCATTTAATTTAACAAAAAAAAAATGGGTGCGTGTACTTATGTACGCGCGTGAGAAGTTATACTTCTTTGGCATCATTAAATAAATATTCAACATTGATAATTTAATAATATTTAGTATTAATTATATTAAATAATGATATTTTAATTTATATCAATAAATAATACATAGGGATAACTAACCTCAATTATATTGGAGCACTTAAAAAAGTATTTTAGCACAATTTTTTCACTAATATTCACAAATAGTAAATAATATTAATCCAAATATTCAATTTAAATCACTACTGAATATATTTTATTGCCACATATATAATTCGCACTTGTATGAAAATAAAACACGTGTTGTGACTGTAAAAACTAAAACCATGTGGATAAATATTATAAATAAATATGAAAACAGTGATCAGAGGCGACAAGCGTACCAACATGCGCGACTAAGAGAGGTTTTATTTCTATTTCGTTGGTAGACTTAATGAATTCGGTTGAGTGGGCAACTTCATCCTGTTAATTTTGTGTT
Organism: Agrilus planipennis; assembly: GCF_000699045.2. NCBI lineage: Eukaryota > Metazoa > Arthropoda > Insecta > Coleoptera > Buprestidae > Agrilus > Agrilus planipennis. The sequence goes on from NW_020438889.1 coordinate 359,559, forward strand.
ACAGTGATGCGCGTGCATCTTGAAATTTCACTCTCATCAGTTTTTCATAACGCGCCTAAAGAAGTATAACTTCAAAATTCATTGTAAATAGTTGGAAATTTATTTAATTTTTCTTTTTATTGTAGAGATCCAAATGGAGTTCGCAAGAATGAGAAAAAAACTGGTAATGATCATTTGAACCTAAAATCTGCAGAGTCAGAAGAAACCACGCCCTTCTGGGATACTTACGACACCATTAATCAATTGTATCTGGAATTAGGTGAGTGGAAAGGAAATTACATTTGTGGAATTTTGGTAGATGCTTATATTGTTTTGTTCTTCTGGTTTGATAACTTCAAATAATATATACATACACCTTTGTTCATACAAAATTATGTTTTATAAAAGATAGACAACCTTAACATTATATGATTTTCTTAATTTTTGATGTTAGTGCTTTGAAGAACGAAGTTATTTACACTTTTCCGCTTGTTTCCCTTACACAAAAGATTTTATTTTATGGTTACGAAAAGTGCCTAGCAATAACCGCAGCAATTTAATAATTTTTAAACCCTCCAAATAATAAATTGGCTTTCCGAGCTTGTTCCTGTTTCTTTGTGTTTCACAAACCTCATCCCTGCTTCAATTCTCTTCCCTTATCAGGTATCCTACTGTATATCTCCCTAGTTGTAAGATTCGTCTTACGTTTTTTTTCTGTAATTTTTATAGATACTTTTGACTATTCCTTGATGCCCCATATTTCTACTGTTACATTAACATACAATTAATTAAGACGTGAAACATCATTATTATCCTTCCTTCATTATAAGTGAATTCTTTGACTTCCTCTATATATCCTTTTCATTCGGTTTCTGTTTGTACATTATCATTCTTCCACCCTATTGGAATACGATTAATTTAGACTTTTCCGGGTCTAATTCTAGTATATACTATTTTCCAGGCGCGTTTTTTATAATATGTGTATCTAAATAAAATGTGCTAGTTTTAGGGAAATGCGAAGATTAGCTCAGGATAGGAAAGAGTGGAGGTACGTGTCCAACCAGTCTTTGATGATCTAAATAAAATGTTTTACAATTTAACATGCAACTAGAACAGAAAAGAATGCATTCTTAAAAGCTAACTAGCACGATAATAAAAATTTAAGAGCCCCTTGTGTTTTGAAAATTATTAATAAAAGAAAAACGAAAGCATTTACGAATTACGGTCGTTTGCAATTTTTCATGCTCTCATTTTGTTAGTTTACAGTGTTTGCAGAAACGAGTGCTCGTCATTGTTTTGCGGTTAAATGTCTAACTGAATTAAAATTTCAATTTTCATAGGAAAACAAACGCTCACGCGTTCCGACAAGAAGCACTTTTTCCGAATGAAATAACACAAAAGAACGTCAATGGCGTCGGTATTTCTATATTTTTATGTTCAGTCATATCTATACTAAAAACACGAGAAAGCAATGATCGTCATGTTGAAGTTTAAAAATAAGACAGTTACTAGTTCCATTTCTAAATGTAAACAATTTCATAGATACAGTAAACATAAAGAAATTTAATTGGGTTTTCTAATTCAATTTCCATTAATGCGATTACTATCACACAAAATTATTCGCAAAGAAAAATACATCAGCTTGAATAGAGTAAACCATATCTACAGATGGATATGTAAATGTACGAAAATTTACATCAATTTTGTATACAGTCAAAGGTTCCAACAATAGAATGCTTAGAAATACACCAACTGTGTAAACATGGACCACATAAGAGAAATAGATAAGAACGAAGCTTTTGGTCAGTAACTTATAGAAGCTCGCAGGTGTGGATCATGATTTCGATCTCATTTGATCTTATCAACATGCCATCATCGACCAACAAATGGTGACATACTATAGTAGATACTTCGGTGATGAATTTTAATATAATAAATTTAGAAAAAATAAAATAATTCATCAGCGCGTCGCAGACAGCTCCGACAGAACAGAGACCAACTCTTACCTGCTGTCTTAACAGCACGTTTTAGAAAATACCACAAATGGCGCGGTAAACGCCATCTGTAGTACGATGCTACATTTTAGGATTAGGTATGCTCCAACAAGGTCCATTTAAATATATGGATATCTACTTGTTGAAACGAATCCCGGCGTAGCTAACCTCAACGTGATAGGCACGTTACCATTATCGAATAAAATAATTCGAAGTGGTCTGTATTCCATCGAAACTGTCAGACGCGGATCGCGATTTCGATCTTTTTGGATCTCATCAGCGCGTCGCAGACAACTCCGACAGAAGACAGACCAACTTTTACCTGCTGTCTTAACAGCGCGTTTTAGGAAACACCACAAATGGCGGGGTAAACGCCATCTGTAGCACGATGCTACATTTTAGGATTCCGTATGTTACAACAAGGTCCATTTAAATATATGGGTATCTACTTGCTGAAACTTTTTTTAAAAAAAATGATTTAAAAGTTTTCAATTCAGGCATAATTTACGATGACGCCGAAAGCCCAATAACAAATTCCACTAACGACTTCGCTTCATACTGAATGTCATAGTTAATAGTCTAATTTATTTTATTTTATTTTATAATGTTTTTTAGTTAATTTTTTCGATATTTCCAATGAAATTATCGTCAGCGGCTTTCATTAACGAAAGTGCCTCTTCTAACTCTTTATTTTCTCTTCTTTTATCCTTTATTTTGAGCATTTTCACCTTTTTCACTCGCGCTGACATTTAATTTGGCCATTGTCGCCTTTGAGCGGCCAACAAAGTTCAATTAAGCTTGTGTAAAATATGGACGACAAAAGTAACAATGTATAGACGAACTTTTTTTTTTACTGGCTAAGTTAATTACTGGCGAAGGCCTGACGCTGTATGTTTTATCATAACGACGTTAACCCAGACACATTTTACCAACACTTCAACTCTCTAGCTACTATGTGACCTAAATCAATTGTGAAAAGTTTGATCTTTTATAGAACTAACCGAAACGGCGAAATAAGTAGCAAAAATTCTATTCTGTTCCGCCTTTGAAATGCGCATATTGTGACAAAGTGTACATCAAACAAAGGGAAAGATTCATTTATGGGAGGATCCTTTAACACAAAAATGAACTGTCTCTGTAGGAACTATTTCATTATATATAAACGTAAATTAAAAAACTATTTTATAATTTTAAATTAAGAACAAAAATTAAAATTAAAACGAAGAGTATGTACATTAACAAAGATAATAAATTACATATTTCAGTTAACAATCAAATTGAAGTTAATATTTCTTTTATGCTAAATTGTATCTAAGATGTTATTTCTGTGGTATTAAGAGGGCAAATAAATTAAATGACAGTAATTCTGAAGACATCTTCAAACGTCAACAGTACACAGCATATAGCGGTACGATTTTCATATAGAGAGGGCAATTTGGTAGATTTATGCATATTAACCAGATTAGAAAAGCACATGTGCTTTCTTTTGTTACATCGAGTAACGCCGAAAGGTGGCTTCTAGTGGTTTTTCAACTGAATATACATGATCATCATAAGGTCGTCAGTCCTAAGACTCACTCTTTCCTATCCTGAGCAAATCTTCGCATTTCGCTAAAACTAGAACAAGCCACATCCTTAACTATTTGCGAAAAGTAATCTAATCTAGGTCTACCTCTACCCTACCTAACTCCCGTTTCAGCTTCTAATATGTCTCTGATTAAACCTTCATGCCTGAGAAGGTGTCCTATCAACCTATCTCGCCTATTTTTTATTGACTTCCATAGAGTCCTCTGTTCTCCTATTCTTTCTAATACTTCTTAGTTTCTAGCCTTCTCTATCCACGATATCCTCATCATTCGCCTATAACACCACATTTCTAAAGCTTCTAACCTTTTCTTTTCCGCCGCGTCCACTGTCCATGTTTCGCACTCGTACAACAAACAAACACCTTTAACAACCTTTTTCAAATTTCTAGTAAGTGACTTTTTTTATTGAAGCCGACACGGCCATGCGCTATCCTCTGCTTTATATCATTACTACTCCTTTCGTCCTGACTTCCTAGATACCTAAAATGAGGCACTTATTCTAATTTTTCGTCTGCTATATTTATACTCGTGAAATTAACCAAATTTTATTATATGGCGTGCTGATGAGATCTGATAGTTTTACAAATTTTTATTGGCCAAGAACTTAATCCTTTTTTGTTACTTTCTTTTATTTGAATCATTTTATTATTTAGTCATCTTATTGCTTGGTTAACAATCTCTTTTAGATGAAGTTAAATAAAATTATGCAGTTAAATTACCTTTGAGAGGTCAACAATAGCTGATAAACTTTTTCCGACGATGCTTGACTCTGAGTAGTGGATATTTATTTATATAGCTTGATATTACTCTTTTGCAGCCAGATGGATTAACTCCGTTCGTTTCGTTTTGCTTTTCGAATTTATTTTGCTCATTCTCCTCCTGTTTTATTGATTCACGGCGTGCAATTTATCATACTTTCCGAAATAATGAGCTTCGCGAAAGAAAATATTTCAAGAAGAGCCGCGACGCTCGTTGCCGTCACCGTTGCTTGAACATTAAAGTGATTTCGTCAAAAACGGTTCTTCGCTCTTTGTTTATCCGGGCTTTATATTCGGGAGAGCTTTACAGAGAAATTTGGCTTCGGTTTGTTCTTTGTGGTGGCGAGCATGAATCAATAAAAATTAATTAGCTCCTTATTCTGCGAAGCGACAGCGTCACGTTGTTGATACGAAATTTATTCGCAATTCACCGTCGTCATTTTGGCTAACGTTTAGCATCTAAAAAAAAATTTAGTTAAGGTGATAACATTACAGTCTGCGAGGCATTTTTAATAACACTTTTCCGCATCCAGTTACCCATGATTAATAGTATCGCATAGCCTACAGCCGTGTCGCGTCGCGCCACATCACAGCGGGCTATGTAGATCTTTCGTCGCGGTAAACTATTCATTTGGCGTCGTCACATGCACCCCAATGCATAATTTCTAGTCTGGTAGCGATATTAAAAATTGCACATGTATCTAGCGCATAAATAACTACTTTAAACCAGCCAAAAGCTCACGGTGAATTCCAAACGTGTTGCCAAAGGGATTAGATACGAGCATGCAAAAAGGGGACAAGGGATGATAACATTTTTGACTACATGCAATTCTCGGTTATCGTCCACTTATTATAAGAGTACGATAAACACATCATGCATTTTTTCGTACAACTAAATGATGAAATAATTCAGAAACCTGTTTACAATTTCAAAATTGTGCAATTTATGTACATGTACCCATCAAACCGGTTAACCACAAAAGACTTCTCTAAATTGTCTATCAAACATTGTTGAAAACACTAAATTAAATAAAGTACTTTTTTGATATTGTAAGGAAATCATTTTATTTGTCTTGAAATGTACACTTAACCTTTTATGAGTATTAATAATTTCAAATTCTATGACTTGCAGACTTCAGAGATGAGACATCTACATTTTTACTCCAAAACTATATAATTTTCCATTATCATAAGGTCGTCAGTCGTAAGACTGATTGATCACGCACCTTCACTTTTTCCTATCCTGAGCTAATCTTCGCATTTCCCTAAAACTAGAACATCCCAGATCAGATCCTTAACCGTTTGTGGGCAGTAATCTAATCCAGGTCTACCTCTACCTCTTCTAACTCCCGTTTCTGTCTCTAATATGTCTCTGATTAGCCCTTCATGCCTGAGAAGGAATCGTACTAACCTGTCTCGCCTATTTTTTATTGACATCCATGCAGTCCTCTGTTCTCTTATTCTTTCTAATGCTTCTTAATTTCTAACCTTCTTTATCCACGGTATCCTCATCATTTGCCTGTAACACCACATTTCGAACGCTTCAAACCTTTTCTTTTCCATCGCGCCCACCGTCTATGTTTCGCACCCTTACAGTGCCGCGTTCCAAACATACACCTTAACAATCTCTTTGGAATTTCTATATTAACCATTCACGAGCATAAAAGTAACTTCTTTTTGTTGAAAGCGACTCGGTCCTGCGCTATCCTCTTTACATACAAATTCTAAAGAGGGATAAAAATTAACAGGATTTATTTCATTCGAAATATAAAAGTATTTGAAACCAGCGAATGTCTCTTTACTTTTGTATGAATTATTATGTTTCTGCAGATGTACATGATTTTAAATTGACCCCAAATCTGTCATTTCTTGTACTGAGCTTTCCTAGGCATTGCAATCATTTGTTCTTTATTATCCAACGAGATAAGAAGGTCACTGAAAAACTAATAACTTCGTGTAACTATCGTGTAAAGCCATGAATTGTATCTTAATCCTTCTTCTCATGAAGTGGACTCAAGTCTATAATCGTGTGTATTAAAGGAGTTCTTATTGGGAAATCTTATTCGCAATATTGAACTATTTGTTACGTACAGAGTTTAACTTCATTAAAAGAAGATTATCTGCTTTGATACTGAGATCTGCTTTAATACTGGGGAAACGACAACTTTAATAAAATCGAAACTTTTACAATAAGAATTATAGCATCTTATTCCTAAACTGTTCAATTAAGTAGTATTTTAAGGTGATTTAGTTTTCAGTAGGTACTCAATAGATATGAATATTTAAAATAAATTAAAAGATGTCCTGTTGAAGTGAACGATTTTCCTTTATCAAATAAAACAAAAATAAGAAATTAGAAGCACATTCCATTGAGATTCGAGTTAAACTGATTACAAATAATAAAAGTATCCAAAGAAAATGAATTAAATAATGGAATCATTGGTATCAAAATTTAATCCACTTAACACCTTTTGAATTTGAAAAATTGAACTGTGTCGCTTGTATGCAAATTTTTGCTACTAGTGAAGCATAATCGCAAGCACTATTTCTGTACTGGTGTTTCCTACATGGTGTTTTTGTTTTGCAGGTCGAAGGCCAGAAATAAGAAGTCACTATAGAGGCCATAAAATGTCACTGTGGTTAAATCTGATACCTCAACTACACAGACCTGGAGTTGGAGACGATACCTCAATGAGGCACCATCATTTTCAAGAAGAGGGTGACCAATATTATGACGGTTTGTTAACCTTTTTAATAAGTGAATCCATAAAGCAAGTAAGTATATAAACAAATTTAATATTGTTTTCTGGCGTTTCAGGATTCGTTAGACCACAATCTATGCAGAAACCATCAATTTTCAATACCATTCTTTTTCCTCCTTCTACCAAAGCTACAACAACTACTACACCACTTCCTCCAAAATCTGATACCGCCCTTCAAGCCATGACTACCGAATGTCCACCAAACACAACGTTATCTACACCTGTTACAAAAATATCCAGCAATAATCTCTTAAAAAAATTGGCATCTAGTCATTATCAAAGTTATACAACGGCATTAACAGTTACAATAACGGTTGGCTGTTTTCTTTTACTATTAAACATATTAATTTTTGCCGGTATATATCACCAACGCGATCGAAGTAAAAAGAAAGAAAAAAAGAAGCAAGAAGAATTGATGGAAACTGGAAACTGTAGCAGTTCTTCCGAAGAATGTTTTGACGCTAAATCACAAATTTACGAATTACAGAAAGCTCATTATGACTCCTGCAAGAGATCAGACGACTTATCGAAATCAAATGCAATTAACAAAAGTTACCAGTTCGGTTTCATAAGTGCAGATATTAGACACGAGAAGAAGACTCCAGACGTGGCCGAAGTTCGCTTGCAAGATCTGAAATCTTCGCCTGGCGCCGGAAAAAAGTTCGACACAAATTCCTCCGAGATGCAAAGGCATTCAACTAGTAACAGTCCTAATATTCCGGAACCACCCCCACCACCAAAAAATCAACCGCCTGTAACGAACGAATGCAGCTCAAATCAAGCGGGAATTTTAAGAGCACACGGTGTACCAATAACCCCCAGTTCCACAAAGAAACGAGTACAAATACAAGAGATATCCGTATGAGACCATTTGATCCTTACTATATGTTGTTTGTGTAAATACAGTACAAACGTGTTACTTCTTTTATTTTGCTCGTATTTTCGCGACTGAGTCATGGAATTGTTCTGTGATTGATATTATTAACAATTGTATTATTTACAGGTGATAATAACTTTTTGCTAGTACATACAGAGCTGGACAGGGTCGAAATTTTCAGGATCTCTGTGTGTAGTTAAAAAATGAGCACAAAATCAAAATAAAATCCAATACTTACTAACAGTTTGGCTAAAATGAGCAAACAATCAAATCAATAATGTACAGACACATCGCCGATCGCCGTAAGCAACCACTGCAATTGTTCCATACATACAATTACCATTGCAGTGGGTAATGTAGCTCTAAAAGTCATCAATTTCTAACTGAATCAGCGTTATCCTCACTAGTATCACTACATCTTCTTCAAACTGCCACGGTCCAGCTCTGTCGTTATAATTAACATAATTATTTATTTTTATTACAGTACATGTTCCACTTGTATACTTAATAATCCTAATAGATAACATTATAATGGCTTGCATTTTAAAGCAAAAAGTTACTTAAGTGAATTGTTAAGGAATTTAAAAGTAAAAGGATATTGAAGTTAAAAGAACATTTTACAAGGATCTGTCAGTACATAATAATTGCGCAGACCACATAATAACTGAGAAAACGGATAAGTAAGTGTGTAACATACTGTATATAATTTTTTAACAATTAGTATGATAATGAATTTTTTAACCTATTGTTGGCGAGAACGTCAATAAAAATGCGACAATCAGCATTTCGTAGACGATTGCTTTTTGTTTCTTTAAGTGATCGTAGTTAGCAAAAATTTCAAATACAAACTTATATAAGGTAACTAAAAATAAATAGTTTGTTTTATATTTGAAATACACACATATACAGGGTGCTCATTAACTATAAGAATATTAAGAAATATAATATATCGATTAATTCAGATTAATTTTGCATCCGATTGTAAAAAACTATCAGGTGTTCCTTTTAAAATACAATAGTTATTGCAGTGTGAAGTTTCTGATTTTGAAAGTCTTTTTTTGAACACCCTTTATAAACATTGATAAAAATAATATTGGGATCAAAGATCATCAAGTAATTGAGTTACGGTAAAAATTGGTACATTTTTGATTGTCAAAGTCATCTTTCAGAACTTATTTTAAAAAAAAAAATGAATTTTGAATAAGATCATGCTATAAAACTAACGGTTAAATACACGAAGAATTTCCATGTGCTTCAAAATGAAAGATATTTTTAAAATGTTGATTAGATATCTTATAATTACTTTTTCGCGAATCTCTAATAGGCCACTGATATTGGATCACCCTGTATATGTAAGAAAATTTGTTAAAGAATTCGCAAAGTATAAAATTATATAGGGATTATTCTCGTAATAGGGTCCATTTTATGTTCCTCGATATATTTAATTGTGAACCTAGAAATATGGAACCTTATAGGTTCTTAAACGGTTCTCGCCAATAATATCCATGTAAATTATCAAAAAATACTGGTAGAAAAACTGCGAGTCCAACTAAGTTAAGCAAAATGATGTGTTACTATATAATGTGATTAATTGATAATTATGAATTGATTGTGCAATTGCATATAAAATATTTTTCATTGATAATTTAATTACATACATCAGTTTTTGCTTTTGATATAAAATAAACATTTTCAATAAAATATAACATGATATTTTATTCTTTATATTAAAAAGGAAGCATCTCTTATAGGTGGAATAGCATTTGTCTGCTATTTTTTTTTTTTTTCAAAAAAGTAGGAACATTGCCAGCGGCGTAGTTAGACCGAATCTGGGCGTTGCGTCGGCGAAATCCGCTTTGAGAGACCCTTTTCGTATCCTGCTTAGGAACAGTGCTAATGGATTACGATAGGGCTGATAAAAAGCTTCAATATTTACATATTCTTTTTAAATAACTTTCTGGCCCTTGGTTTAGAGAATCCCTTGTTGAACGAATTTGGGTAATTTCTACTGACTTTCGTACAATTCTTCTAAAAAGTTATTTTTTTTGCGGTCCCCTAAGCCCACTTTCACACAGTGCGATAGCGACACGATTTACTGTATTCAGCATCTTTTTGATTAGTGGATTAATCGCATCGACTTCGGGAACAATGGGAACAGGTACCTTTATTCAATTTTTTAGTACCTACGAAATGTAATTCACCAAGTGTTTAAGCGTTCTGTTTTTAAATGTTATGTATTAAGAGAATAATAATAATTAATTCGAGCCTTTTAAGTTTTCTAGTATTTAAAATACAAAGACAAAAGGCCACATAGGGTTGTTTTGATTGTTGAACATTTTCGATAACAATTCAATAAAACCCTTTACAGTATGTAATTTATTGAGAGGACCTTATATAGTTTACATATTTTGTTTAATTCATTTTTAATGTCTTCTGTTTTTTTTAATAATTTTAATTATTCTATCTGTTTTTCTTTGATAAAATTCTTATTTAT